>NC_080483.1:890000-1072500 GCF_030265055.1 Doryrhamphus excisus | reverse complement strand
TCATGTTCATGTTAAAGGTTAAATAACTGTTAATAGTTATCCTCCCTATCCGTGTGGAAGTGGTAAGTTTTTGGCTATTTAAGTTGAAAGGAAATAACTTGAAGGCTACCGTTTAGGTGGCTAGCTCTCTAGTTTGCGAGTTAGCATGTGTCTCAAGACCCTGCAGTTGCGCAATATGTTGTAAATAAAAAGAGTATAAATGTGACTATAGTCTATAGCACTGAAAAAGTTTGTATATTTTTCTGTTTTTAATATTTTTAACGTTTAAAAAAAATTTTTTTTCTTTCTATCCTTCCTTCCTTCCTTCCTTCCTTCCCTCCTTCCATCCTTCCTTCCTTCCTCCCTTTCCTCCTTCCTTCCTTCCTCCGTTTCTTTCTTCCTTCCTCCCTTTCCTCCTTCCTCCCTTCCTTCCTTCTTTCCTTCCTTCCTTCCTTCCTTCCTCCCTTTCCTCCTTCCTTCCTTCCTTTCTTTCTTCCTTCCTTCCTTCCCTCCCTCCTTCCTTCCTTCCTTCCTTCTTCCTCCCTTCCCTCCCTCCCTCCCTCTATCCCTTCCTTCCTTCCTTCCTCCCTTTCCTCCTTCCATCCTTCCTTCCTTCCTCCCTTTCCTCCTTCCTTCCTTCCTTCCTCCGTTTCTTTCTTCCTTCCTGCCTTTCCTCCTTCCTCCCTTCCTTCCTTCTTTCCTTCCTTCCTTCCTTCCTTCCTTCCTTCCTTCCTCCCTTTCCTCCTTCCTTCCTCCCTTTCTTTCTTCCTTCCTTCCTTCCTTCCTTCCTTCCCTCCCTCCTTCCTTCCTTCCTTCCTTCCTTCCTTCCTTCCTTCCTTCCTTCCTTCCTTCCTTCTTCCTCCCTTCCCTCCCTCCCTCCCTCCCTGTCCCTTCCTTCCTTCCCTCCTTCCTTCCTTCCTTCCTCCCTTTCCTCCTTCCTCCCTTCCTTCCTCTCTTTCTTCCTTCCTTCCTTCCTTCCCTCCCTCCTTCCTTCCTTCCTTCCTTCCTTCCTTCCTTCCTTCCTTCCTTCCTTCCTTCCTTCCTTCCTTCCTTCCTTCCTTCCTTCCTTCCTTCCTTCCTTCCTCCCTCCCTTCCTTCCTTCCTTCCTTCCTTTCCTCCTTCCATCCTTCCTTCCTCCCTTTCCTCCTTCCTTCCTTCCTTCCTTCCTTTCTCCGTTTCTTTCTTCCTTCCTCCCTTTCCTCCTTCCTCCCTTCCTCCCTTCCTTCATTCCTTCCTTCCTTCCTTCCTTCCTTCCTTCCTCCCTTTCCTCCTTCCTTCCTTCCCTCCTTCCTTCCTTCCTTCCTTCCTTCCTTCTTCCTCCCTTCCCTCCCTCCCTCCCTTCCTTTTTTTTTTGGAAAACCTGATGCGGCCCAGCCTTGCCCAGCCTTGCCCAGCCTTGGCCACCCTTACCCTAGCCCCAGTGGCCCCCAGGTAAATTAAGTTTGAGACCCCTGTTCTAACTGGAGAAAACATTGCTAGCACGAGGTAGCTAACAATGCACCTAATGGGATTGTCCTGTTTGTCTATAGTGCCCTCCAAAGACCATCAACAAGGTATTATACTCATTCTGTGACCAAGTAGTAGAAAGTACATTCATGATAACATTTAATACTGACAGTCGTAGTATTTTGGTCGTTTTAATTGCCGGAGCTTCCTTCCTAGGAATCCTTCCTTCCTAAGTATTCTGTATTCTGATTTCACAGAGCCCATAGCAAGGAATGCTACTTCCGTCAACAATAGCTACTACATATAGGCACATATCGGCGATATTGGCGTAAAAATACAATATACCCGATCATAAAAGCTGACATGTATTCCCAAAAAAGATCGGTGGTATCACCGAAAAAGGGGCAGTTTTCCTTTAAAGCCCGTTTGAGGAGGGGGCTCTTTATGACAAATGATGGCGGCTGGCCTCTGCCGCTGCTTATCACCCAGGTGGAAGGTAACACAGCAATGATGCATCACCCCTGCCTGAGGGGTGAGGCATGCCCTAATTACGTTTAACAAGCCTGTCCGCCATGACATTCTCCATGGGACTCCTTTGATGACAAGTCTCATTAAGACCCGCTTGAAAAATGGACACCAGTCATCGATAATTGGCTAAAATTCCTTCAGCCATCTAATCCACTCCGGTTTATCTACTTTGTGTAAACCAGAGGCGAGTAATTATGCATGAAAATAAAAAGACAAAACATTGAAATACACAAGAGAGGATAAATTAACTTTTACAGCAACAGTGACCTCTGGTGGTGGGACTGGTAAGTACAGATTTCACGGAGTTAGCAAGCCAATGTGCTAACTGGGTTTTGACCAGTTTTCTTCTCTGAGAAGAGCTGGTATCACAAATATATGTTATAAATATATATATTAAATATATATATATATATATATATATATATATATATATATATATATATATATATATATATATATATATATATATATATATATATATATATATATATATATATATATATATAAATAAATATGTTGACTGAATTTACTAATGAAAAGATTTTAGTTTTTTTTACACAAATATAAAGGAAATCTTGTTTCACTCACATTTGTCTCTGCAAATATTAACAACCGCATTTTAGTCTTGCATTAGTTGGCTCCCCTAGATACTAAACACAAATTTTATCACATTTAGGAAGAAAAACATTATTTTACTTGCTGTTTATGACAAAAATGATTCCCATAAATACAAACCAGAAAGGGGACTAGTGTACTCATAGTAAACAGCGCCCTCTGGTGGCTGTAATTGTTAGGTACCTTGCTGAAATTGCACTCAAGTGGGAGTAAAAATGCAAATTCTACTCGAGTAAAAGTTTAAAAAGTAACTGATTTAAAATGTACTCAAGTTAAAACAAGTTATTTAAAGGAAAACTAGCTTTGCCGCACACTCGCTGACAATGCCTCAGGCCGCTAGTGAAAGGTAACGCTACACATGCATAGCTAACATGCACATACAGTATGTTCACTTCCTGTATGCAACATGTACTAATTCACTTATTACATTATTCTTCTATACACTCAAAGCAGTTACAATAATGTTTATTTATTATTATTATTTATATATATTGTTGCTACAAAAATTAGGCTCATTTCTCAACCCTTTGTATTGGGTTGTGGACTCCTATAGAGCCGCTACACACAATAACCCACATAGAACACTTTCTAGGTATTTCAGAATGTGCGCCTATTCCTTTCTTATCCACCTCACCTCCAGCCAACCAGTTCTGGGTTATTCTCTGTGGTTGTGCCTTCAGACCATATGTTTCACAGTTCTCTTACCCTTTTTTTTGTCTTGCCTGTCCGCTCCAAGACACGTGGTGGTGGTGGTGGTCCCTGTAGTCCTTCATTGTATGCAGTTCTTGTGTTTCTGCCCACGGTGCCGCCCTTTGTTTGCACCGTCGCCGTATCTTTGGTTTTTATTCTAATTTTATTTTGAAGTGCTTGAACGGTCCCCATGTCTGCATCTTGGGTTCCATCCACACCGCTCGGCATAGCCTGACACTCACGGGACACCTTGAAACAAAAATGTCACAAGAAGTACATAGAGTATGCAGTACAGTGAGTACACTGACTTATTGTGTTGTATGAGCAATCGTGTACCTTCTGTCACTACACGTCATTGGCAGCCATAGATGAATAAAGATGGATTGTTCAGGACAAATAAGTGAAACTAGATAGGACAGCCCAGGCCCTCTAATCCAAGCAGGTTTCATCCGTTCATGCTCAAAGACTGGATAGGACAGCCCAGGCCCTCTTATCCGAACAGATTTCATCCATTCATGCCCAAAGACTAGATAGGACAGCCAAGGCCCACTCATCCGTTCATGCTCAAAGACTGGATAGGACAGCCCAGGCCCTCTAATCCAAGCAGGTTTCATCCGTTCATGCTCAAAGACTAGATAGGACAGCCCAAGCCCTCTCATCCGAACAGGTTTCATCCATTCAAGCTCAAAGACTAGATAGGACAGCCAAGGCCCTCTCATCCGTTAATGCTCAAAGACTAGATAGGACAGCCCAGGCCCTCTAATCCAAGCAGGTTTCATCCGTTCATGCTCAAAGACTAGATAGGACAGCCCAGGCCCTCTAATCCAAGCAGGTTTCATCCGTTCATGCTCAAAGACTAGATAGGACAGGCCCTCTCATCCGATTAGGTTTCATCCATTCATGCCCAAAGACTAGATAGGACAGCCAAGGCCCTCTCATCTGTTCATGCTCAAAGACTAGATAGGACAGGCCCTCTCATCCGAACAGGTTTCATCTGTTCAAGCTCAAATACTAGATAGGACAGCCCAGGCCCTCTCATCTTCATTTCAGGTGACCGTCCCAAAAAGGGAGACAACCCCCCCCCCCCCCAGGGATGAAAAGAAAGGGGGGTCTTTGATCATCAGAGCCCTTTGATATGTCCATTTGTCCTGGGTCACCATGGCAACACGTCCCGTCTTATCCATCCATACTTTTATGCTGTACTTTTCTTAGAATTACAGTCGTCCATAACTATATTGGGTTTTTCAGAAATTAATTACTTAATAATTGATCGGTGCTTCTGGTAGCATATGATTTATTTAGTTTCAAAACATATGTAAATAATAAGTGCCGTGTAGTTATTGTATCTTATATGATAATACCCCATATGTATATTTCAGTCCATGGCATCTCCCACATGATGGAGTTGAAAAAAAATATTCCTCCCATTCCATGTGGAAGTGGTAGATCTTTGGCTTCTTTAATTGAGAAGACTGGTTAGCTTGGTAGCTTGTTAAGTCGCTAGCTAGTGGCCGTCTCAGATGCTGTTAATAATTCATTCATTCATTCATTTTGTACCGCTTATCCTCACGAGGGTCGCGGGGGTGCTGGAGCCTATCCCAGCTGCTGTTAATAATATGTAATAATAATAACAATACCTCTTTCAAGGATACAAATGGCTACATGAAGTCCAATACAAATACAAAAGACGTGATGAAATGTAGCATTCTATACTGGTCACTAGGTGTCAGTAATGTTACATTGATATGACAACAGCCAACCGCAGGAAGTACAGAATTGAAACAGGAAGTAAAAAAGTAACAAGAAGGAACTCTCGCAATGCTAACGTGGGAGTCTATATCATGTCGTATTTATGCCGTATATGTCTCAGTTTCTCTTATGATGTCTATTATATTGGCTTAAAGGTGACTATAGGGGTGTTATTTCATGTCTTCGGGGCTTTAATAATGTTAAAAACTGTAGTTAGAAAGTAAAAAAAAATCATCAACGCTTTTCCTCACGAGGGTCGCGGGGGTTGCTGGAGCCTATCCCAGCTGTCTTCGGGCGTGAGGCGGGGTACACCCTGGACTGGTGGCCAGCCAATCACAGGGCACATATAGACAAACAACCATTCACACTCACATTCATACCTATGGACAATTTGGAGTGGCTAATTAACCTAGCATGTTTTTTTGGAATGTGGGAGGAAACCGGAGTACCCGGAGAAAACCCATGCATGCATGGAGATGGCGGAGGGTGGAATTGAACCCTGGTCTCCGAGCTGTGAGGTCTGCGCGCTAACCACTAGTCCACCGTGCCGCCCATTTTGTTATTATTAACATTATTGTGTAAATCAACTTTGTTTAATCAATAGTGGATATTTACAAAAATAACTGATCCATATTCAGAGTGAAGTGGCAAAATCTAAACTTAATTTGTTTCCAAATACAGAAAATACAAGAACGCAATATTACATAATATAGTGTATACTCTCGCTCGTCAGAATCACACGGCAAAAAATGTGTCGGACATTATTTGCCGTGACCACGTTGGTCTTCTGTTTGGGAAAGACTAATACAAACAATGGTGGCCATAAAATAGCACTCTGAGAGCATTATCAAGCCCTTGTAATGATTTCCAATCCACCGTCCCCGTCGCTGCCTCACTGTGTATATGTTAGCATTATATAAGTCCAATGTCTTCCTAGAGCTACCATCATTTCCATCTATCTGAACACAGCATCAGCACATCCAGCCATGCACGTACGTAGATGTAGAATAAGCCCATCCAGGATCTAAAGCATACATTGAAGAGAATGGTCCTGGTTGCTACGTGAGTCACAGGCTCACACCATCGCCATGACGACAGAGGGAGATGACATTCAGCGTCTATCAGCATATCTGTTGCACACAGGAACTCGCCGGTATTGTTCGTCAGATTCACGAGAGCTCCTCAACGTTGCCGTATTGGTGCCGCGCGATGGTGTCATTTATTGAGATGCAGGAATCGCACCACGAACAATGACGCTTAGCAATCGACACCACATCACAGCAGTTTGTTTTCATGGAGAACATTATTACATAAGATTACTAAATAAGATATAAAATACAATTCATACATCGTTTATGCTATGGGGGCAAGTGGCATTGTGCCCCACCACATCCACCACATCTTGAAATGCTACAAAATGAATGCATATAAATAAACATCCAATATCTCAAATAAGTCAGTACACCCCTCAGTGAACCGCAGCTCCATGGTGCCACTCATGCAGCCCCACGACACGACCACCATGCTTTGCTGTAATTACTGTAATAATGCTGGGCGTCGCAATGCCGCAGAACATGTTGGAATTCATCTTTTCCCTCAGGGAACCGCAGCTCCCCGGTGCCAGCAGCACTCATGTAGCCCCACGATGCTACCACTATGCTTCACTGTAATTACTGTAATAATGCTGGGTGTCGCAATGCCGCAGAACATGTTGGAATTCATCTTTTCCCTCAGGGAACCGCAGCTCCCCGGTGCCAGCAGCACTCATGTAGCCCCACAATGCTACCACTGTGCTTCACTGTAATAATGCTGGGTGTCGCAATGCCGCAGAACATGTTGGAATTCATCTTTTCCCACAGGGAACCACATCTCCCTGGTGCCAGCAGCACTCATGTAGCCCCACGACGCTACCACTATGCTTCACTGTAATTACTGTAATAATGCTGGGCGTCGCAATGCCGCAGAACATGTTGGAATTCATCTTTTCCCACACGGAACCGCATCTCCCTGGTGCCAGCAGCACTCATGTAGCCCCACGACGCTACCACTATGCTTCACTGTAATTACTGTAATAATGCTGGGCTTCACTATGCCGCAGAACATGTTGGAATTCATCTTTTCCCTCAGGGAACCGCAGCTCCCCGGTGCCAGCAGCACTCATGTAGCCCCACGACGCTACCACTATGCTTCACTGTAATTACTGTAATAATGCTGGGCTTCACTATGCCGCAGAACATGTTGGAATTCATCTTTTCCCTCAGGGAACCGCAGCTCCCCGGTGCCAGCAGCACTCATGTAGCCCCACGACGCTACCACTATGCTTCACTGTAATTACTGTAATAATGCTGGGCGTCGCAATGCCAAAGAACATGTTGGAATTCATCTTTTCCCTCAGGGAACCGCAGCTCCCCGGTGCCAGCAGCACTCATGTAGCCCCAGGATGCTACCACTATGCTTCACTGTAATAATGCTGGGCGTCGCAATGCCGCAGAACATGTTGGAATTCATCTTTTCCCTCAGGGAACCGCGGCTCCCCGGTGCCAGCAGCACTCATGTAGCCCCACGACGCTACCACTATGCTTCACTGTAATTACTGTAATAATGCTGGGCTTCACTATGCTGCAGAACATGTTGGAATTCATATTTTCCCTCAGGGAACCGCAGCTTCCCGGTGCCAGCAGCACTCATGTAGCCCCACGATGCTACCACTATGCTTCACTGTAATAATGCTGGGCGTCGCAATGCCGCAGAACAAGTTGGAATTCATCTTTTCCCTCAGGGAACCGCAGCTCCCCGGTGCCAGCAGCACTCATGTAGCCCCACAATGCTACCACTAAGCTTCACTGTAATTACTGTAAAAATGCTGGGTGTCGCAATGCCGCAGAACATGTTGGAATTCATATTTTCCCTCAGGGAACCGCAGCTCCCCGGTGCCAGCAGCACTCATGTAGCCCCACAATGCTACCACTATGCTTTACTGTAATTACTGTAATAATGCTGGGTGTCGCAATGCCGCAGAACATGTTGGAATTCATCTTTTCCCTCAGGGAACCGCAGCTCCCCGGTGCCAGCAGCACTCATGTAGCCCCACGATGCTACCAATATGCTTGACTACAATTATCTATATAAATTTCTGAACAATGCGAAGAATATATCACTTTTGAGTTTTTTGAAGTAATCAGTATTTGTATTTAGTCTGTATGACTCCTGCCGACTCTCCCCGTCCTTACTCTGCTCAAGTAGGACAGTTTGGTGGGCATGAATAACACAAATGTTATTGGCCACATGACAGGGTTCTGTAGTTTTATTGGTACGCCCCTTTTCCATTGTGTAGTACCAACTGGTACTACCGGCAGCTTTTCTACTTCACGGTACTCAAAGCAGCAGGGTTCAGTTTCTTGCCCAAGGATACTCTGACATGGGAGAACGGAGGATCGAACCAGCAAGCTTCAAACGGTTTTCAGAAGTTATTCCCTTTAAGGAATAATGGACAAGTCCCTGAATGTGTCCCTAAGTGTGATCCTCTGGTATTTGCCCAGGAATCTTCACCCTGTGGCCCACAGTGTTTCTCGGACTGGAGTCGATACAGCTGGAGCGTCTCTCAGCGGTGCAGCTGGTTCTCTGGATGAACTGGAGGAAGTTCTCCTGCAGGGAGCCCTCGTGGCTGGAAACGGCCAACTCCACAGGCTGGGTCAGGCAGCAGCGTCGGAACTTGACAAGTTCCTCTCTGATCTGCCTGTTGAGCAAGCCGTAGAAGAACGGGTTCACCGCGAATGAAGAAAACGCCAGCCAGTTGACCGCCTCTTCCAAGTCCCCCGGACTGTGCATGGAGCCCGTCAAAGACATTTGCAGGTGGAAGACGAAGTAGGGCAGCCAGCAGATCAGGAACTGACCCACGATGAATACCAAAGTGAGGGCCGCCTTTCCTCCGCCGAACGCTCTTTCTGGAGAAAGTCTCTGTGGCAGAGCGCGGGTGGTGTTGATCATGGTGGCCTGGCTGCTGATGGAGTCCGACCGATTCTTATCTGAGTTCACGCTAGCCCACGTTGGGACAGCAGGGACTTGCTGCAAGGCGGCCGAACGAGCGACTTTGTACACCGCGCAGTAAACGACAAAGATAATCACTGAAGGTACCAGGAAGCAAAGCACAGTGAAGACAACTGCAAACACTCCTCGAAGGCGACTGTGGCTGGCGTGGAGCGAGCAGTGCGCCGCCGCGATCGAGCTTTGGTTCCCGTAGGCTGGCCAGCCAAAGAGGGTGAACAACGCCAAGAGCGCCGACTTCACCCAGATAAGGAGCATGACCCCGATCGCTAAATTGATAGTCATCTTGACTTCGTAACGCATGGGGTGAACAATATAGAAGTAGCGTTCCACACTGATGGCCGTGATGGTGAGAATGGACAAACAGATGAGGAACACGTTGAGGAAGATGTACACCTGACACTCCAGAACGGTGAACACCACAGTGGCGAAAAAGGGCGAGCTGGATATGATCCCCAGGGGCATGAGGAGAATGGCGCACAGCAGGTCCACGGCACAAAGGTGGCATACGAAAGCGAATCGCTTCATGTGCGGAGCGCGGGCGATGGCCACCATCACGCCCACATTTGCCAGCAGGGCTATGAGGTTCAGGGTCACCATGCAGAACAATCCGAACAGGTCTTTGAGTTGCGACTGAGAGCCGGTGACTACGCCGACATCTGTTGGAACTGTAGGATGTTGCTCCCATGGGGCAGTTGTTAGATTGGAGGAATCAGACGGAATCATGGGATTGGACGTTTCTGCCATTATTCTTCCATAACTTCATCTGTTTGCATCTGAGATGTCGTTACAGCTGGATGACCTGCGGTAAAGAGAAACAGGCATCAACACAAGTGAAGAAAAAAACCCCGACCTTTAAAAAGTACTGTATCACAGTAACTGCTTACTTCTACTACTACTTATGGAGGTATTGATTTAACAATATTTGTATTGCAGTCATCCGTTGTGTGTTTTGCTTTGAGTCTGATCCTCTGGAACAGATATAATGACATTAACCAAGGCACCGCTGTACAGATTTTAACATTAATAAAGACCTCTAGATATGAAATAGTACCCCTATAGTTTCCTTTATACTATAGCCTTGTTTACATTGCATAGCACAGGTTATTGTATCAATGCAGGGTCATTAAATAGCAAGCCACCGAGTTAACTAGATTTACTTATTATAAGCTTTAGAACAGGGGTGGGGCAAACTACGGCCCGGGGGCCACATGCGGCCCACCAAGCGTTTGAATCGGGCCCGCCAGTTGCTTTCCGAGTATTTCAACTTTTAACATACAAGCCGGCAACATGACTTGCAAGTCGGGTAAAAAAAAAAAAAAAATTTTTTTAAAAACGAAAAAAAAAAACCCTGTAAAATTAAAATTCGTAATTGGATGTGATCTAACGTTTAAAGTGCTCCTGAAAAAAAGCGACATAAGAACATATAGCTGATAGTATGACACTTTTACAGATACAATTAGACAACAAATTCAATGCAGAATTGAATTAGATTTATAAACGTAAAATAGTGTGTGTATGTGTGTGTGTGTTAAATATATTGTCTGGCCCCCTGGACAATTTTGTTAACTCAACGCGGCCCACGAGTCAAAAGGTTTGTCCACCCCTGCTTTAGAAAGTGTTTCAAACAGAGTGGGGAAGGACAAAGAAATAAAAAAACTTACCACTTCCACACGGAGTGAGAGAACCCATTTTCCCCTCCATGACATGACATGTATATAGAAGGATGACTGTATTGTGGTAGATACCAATACAAATATGTAAACATAAATTCATGGGAAATCTGACTTCACGTTAGCAGTTCAAGTCCCACAACTGGGTCAACCAATGTTTTTTTGTTTTTTTTAAGCAAATAATATTTAATAACATGTCAACTCTGCATTAGCGGCCTCTGGGGTTTGTTTTGCTTATTTAGTAATCAGTAATTATTGTGTATGACAGCAGTAATTAGCTCTAGTACTGTTTTTCGTATGGATATTTTACATAATAATATTCATTCATTCATTTTCTACCGCTTATCCTCACAAAGAGTCGCAGGGGTGCTGGAGCCTATCCCAGCTGTCTTCGAGCGAGAGGCGTTGTACACCCTGGACTGGTGGCCAGCCAATCACAGGGCACATATAGACAAACAACCATTCACACTCACATTCATACCTATGGACAATTTGGAGTCGCTAATTAACCTAGCATGTTTGGGAGGAAACCGGAGTACCCGAAGAAAACCCACGCATGCATGGAGATGGCCGAGGGTGGAATTGAACCCTGGTCTCCGAGCTGTGAGGTCTGCGCGCTAACCACTAGACCACCGTGCCGCCCATTTTGTTATTATTAACATTATTAATTGACATACATACAACCATTCACACTCACATTGCATAATAATATTAGAAATAAAAAGCTCTGGGCGGCACGGCGGACGAGTGGTTAGCGCGCAGACCTCACAGCTAGGAGACCAGCGTTCGATTCCACCCTCAGCTATCTCTGTGTGGAATTTGCATGTTAACTCTTATAATGAAAAACACAACTCGGGCATTCCATTGGGTACCTACCCATGATCCTCTGCTTGCTTGTAGCTCGGTTCACAATCTCAGTTCCCATAAAAGGATTTAAAAAAAAAGTCTGTTAAATAAAGAGTCAGCATCCCTTGTGAGGATTTTCACATGCGGTCACCCGAATACAACAGGTGGACTGCTCCTGCGGAAACCCTCCAGAGGTCCAGACCCATCACATGGGTGCATTTCCAGTTAAATGGCAGCTGATCTTTCACTCCATTATGATGTTAGATCCTCTCCCCCCCCTCCAGGATCACCCCTATTCATGTCTAGTGCAGTGTATGGCACTGACTGTCACATTGTGTTGCGTGTGTGTGTGTGTGTTTTCCCTCTTCAAACTGACACACACTCCACTGTCCCCTATTGACAAGAGGCCAGTCTTCACCGGGTCCTACTACCCACCATGTATAATATGTGAATATATAAATATTGGTAGTCCTACTACCCACCATGTATAATATGTGAATATATAAATATTGGTAAAGGAACAAAGTAGTATATCAGCCAGTATATATCCGACACAGACATTTTAAAGCGCATGCAGAGATACGTAGATGGTGCTGATGGGAGCTTCAGATGCAGTTTCTCCCATCTTGGGCAGTTCATTTAAAAATACAGCAAGCGACTGCTTTTATTGTCAATGTTTCCGACCCAGCGCTCATTAGAGATCACACTCTCGGTGAATATTGTTTAGTCAAATTTGGCTTATTTAAGAATATATTCTTTAAAATAATTGTGACAAATGCCAGCCATTTGTCACATTTATGTACCCTGCTAAACCTCACTGCGTCCACTCCCATTCCAAAGGCCCTGTGTTTGAGCCAAGCGTGGGAATGTCTGAAACAGTTACATTAGGATCACATGACTGTAAATGATTGTACTTGAGAGACCACTGTAACGAGAGAAGAACAGAGACCACCGGCATGTAACGAGAGAAGGCCGACAAGACCACTGGTTGTCATATGAGAAGACCGGAGAGACCACTGGTAGGTAACGAGAGAAGACCGGAGAGACCACTGGTATGTGACGAGAGAAGACTGGAGAGACCACTGGTTGTAACGTTAAAAGACCAGAGAGACCACTGGTATGTAACGAGAGAAGAACAGAGACCACTGGTATGTATCGAAAGACCGGAGAGACCACTGGTTGTAACATGAGAAGACCAGAGAGAACACTGGTATGTAACGAGAGAAGACCGGAGAGACCACTGGTTGTAACATGAGAAGACCGGAGAGACCACTGGTTGTAACATGAGAAGACCAGAGAGAACACTGGTATGTAACGAGAGAAGACCGGAGAGACCACTGGTATGTAACGAGAGAAGACCGAAGAGACCAATTGTTGTAACATGAGAAGACCAGAGAGACCACTGGTATGTAACGAGAGAAGAACAGAGACCACCGGCATGTAACGAGAGAAGGCCGGCGAGACCACTGGTTGTCATATGAGAAGACCGGAGAGACCACTGGTAGGTAATGAGAGAAGACCGGAGAGACCACTGGTAGGTAATGAGAGAAGACCGGAGAGACCACTGGTAGGTAATGAGAGAAGACCAGAGAGACCACTGGTAGGTAATGAGAGAAGACCAGAGAGACCACTGGTATGGAACGAGAGAAGACCGGCGAGACCACTGGTTGTAACATGAGAAGACCAGAGAGACCACTGGTATGTAACGAGAGTAGACCGGAGACCACCGACATGTAACAAGAGAAGACCGGTGAGACCACTGGTTGTCATATGAGAAGACCGGAGAGACCACTGGTATGGAACATGAGAAGACCAGCGAGACCGCTGGTATGTAACAAGAGAAGACCGGAGAGAACACTGGTATGTAATGAGAGAAGACCGGAGAGACCACTGGTATGTAACAAGAGAAGACCGGAGAGACCACTGGTTGTCATATGAGAAGACCGGAGAGACCACTGGTATGGAACAAGAGAAGACCAGAGAGACCACTGGTATGGAACGAGAGAAGACCAGAGAGACCACTGGTATGGAACGAGAGAAGACCAGAGAGACCACTGTTTTATAACAACAATTGTTGCTTAAAATTCTAGAAAATCTACTGGAGTTTAGTCGATCTCTGGTCTTCTCTTGTTCTCAGCCTTTTTAAGTGCAGGCTGGCTAATGTCCAAAAAAATAGTTTTTAATTTTCACACACAATAATCACTCATTTATGGAGGTTAATTGGTTTCCCGACCTGACCATAAGTGCATTTCCACAAAGTAGGATTCCTTATTTATGAATTATATTTTGTAATTCGAGCATAGAAAAGCTTCTTACGACCTTTTACGCTTTTTAACATTAGAGCCCTCTAGACATGAAATAACACCCCTATAATCACCTTTACACTCCTATTACCCAAAAAGAGAAAATAAGACTCACGCTCATTTGTGTTGGGGTAGGGGGGCGGACAGGAAGTGACATCGGGGATTCAGAATTTGAGCAGAATTTCTGCTCTCGGCCACAACAGTAGCCCATTTTAAGGGAAATTGTGCCTGTTGTGAGATCATTTAAAGCTGGAATAAAAGCCTGTTGTTCCTGCAATCAAGTCTGGTCCTTGCATGCATTAAATACTTTGGTACAAGCAAAATAAAAACAAAGCCGGTTGGAGGGACTAAGATTTATTGGTTCTGCCATCGAGTGCAAATAAACATCACAGCATGTTGGTCATTCTACTGACACCATGTGGCGCCGTTTTGGGGAAAATGTCGAGCAGACAATGCAAATATATGACGACTCACGTATTGCTTTGCATAACATATCTTTGCAGGTGTTTGTCAGTAGCGTAAAACATTTGAGATTTGTTGTAAAATTGCACTTTCCATCTTGTAAACATGTCATTACATACAATCATTCTAAGGCCGATCTGCATTATATTACAAATATGCTCAAGTAGTACTATATACTGTTTTTTTGTACAATAAAATGAGCTCCAGAATGTCTACCAAGATTCTTCAACAATCGCCGTCAACAACATTAGATATACCCGTGCAATCAATCTAATCCGATCCAATATGATTATGCCTTTAGATGCTAAATTATAAAAGTGCATTAGTTTGAGTGCACGTCTGTGCATTAATGACAACATGCATTCAGGGATATCTTCTACATAGCTTGAAGCTTTAAGATACAAAAAGGCACAGCCAGGCCTTCTACTGACCTTACATATTCAGCTCCAGCAGATAGCGGAGGCAACACTGACTCTCTTTGTAGATGAGATATTCGCTGTTGTAGAAGTAACTCTCAGAGTACTCGGGCTGCTCTATGGGCACGCCCTGTGGGACCGCAACCTTCTTGCCCTCCAGGGTAATGAAGACGTCTTTAGAGGCATCTGAAAACGCAAAAACTGTTACTAGCGACATGCGTCTTCATTATAGTAACCCTATTCCAACAAGGTTGGTCTTAACAGGTCCCTGACATGATTCGTCAACTTTGCTTACATGTTAAATGTTGTTTGTAATTGTATTCTACATTGTTTACATTTTTGAAGCAAAATTGCAGAAAATACATTTATAGTTCACGGCACCAGCCATGACGAGATAGCGCTCAACCTCACTTCCAGGGAGTAACGTAATCGATGTGACAACTCCTAGCTAAATGAGAGATCGTTGACTTGGTTCAGTTTATATTTTCATCAAAATAGTAGTCATACCACAACGTCGTGTTGCTGCTGGATGTTCACCGTATCCGAGTAATACTGAAAGTTTTTCTTTTACCAAAAAAAGAAGGCTTAAGACAAATGAGCCAGATGGAAGCCCACCTTGGGTTGTGTTCTTTGCAGTGCTTTCACTGACGACGACGTGGAAATACGGTATAAAGGCATTTTGAAAAATCATGCGAATCAGGGTGTGGAGTTTACATGTTCTCCCCGTGTGTGGGTTTTCTCCGGGTACTCCGATTTCCTCCCACATTCCAAAAACATGCTAGGTTAATTAGCGACTCCAAATTGTCCATAGGTATGAATGTGAGTGTGAATGGTTGTTTGTCTATATGTGCCCTGTAATGGCTAACGACCAGTCCAGGATGTACCCCGCCTCTCGCCCAAAAGTCTGCTATGATAGGCTCCAGCATGCCCCCACGACCCTATTGAGGATAATTATAATAATAATACATTTGTATTGTGCTTTTCAAAATACTCAGACGCTTTACAGAAAAATGGAGTTGAATAAAAGCAAGTAAACAGTAAAAGTACATTAAAATACAACATTCATTTGTTTATACACAGTTAAAACTTGGGTAAAAGCAACAATGTGGCCACCCCAACAGAAAAATATTTAGTAGAGCTTCCTTTTGCAAAATTAATTTCTCGATGCTATGGCCTCCAGTTGTTGAACAATACACGATGACATCATCTGCAGAAAGTTGATGTTGTAGTTCTTTGGAAGTGGTCTGTTTTTTCCTGGTCTACCAGTTCTGACCTTTGTTGTTGCCAAATTGCCAATTTTGTCACCAGATCCGGCAATGACATATTTTATTTTTTATTATTAATTTTGTCCATATTTTGAGAATGTGATTTCTGTTTAGAAAAATGAGCCAAACCAATGGAGAAAAACTGTAATATGACATCAGATAATTGTGAACAATCAAAATAGCTGGCTTGGCTGCCTAAATCTGACGGTCCATCACATGGTATAGATATGTATATTATATATGAATGTGACTCATTGACATATAAAAGATTCTGAACATATTGTTTAGAATTATGACACTGTCCCTCCAAACTTTTCAGCTCTTGACAAAGGCTCTGGATAGATTAAGGTTGCCGATAAAAGTACCAATATGATAAAAATACCGTCACTGTCCAAAATACCTCTATGTGTATGGAGGTGCAAGACGACTCTACCACGACACCAAATTTGATTCTCCAGAGTGGCAAGAAGTGTAATGTCACTGAAATACCTGGTTCCACTCGACCCCGTGCAACAACACAATCAAATCCGGCTGGAGCCTTTTTCAAGGACGAGTTGTCTCTGGTGATGGTATGCTCTTTCCCGAGCGCCACTTCAGTCAGAAACATCACACCAGTGTTCTTAGAGGTGCGCACTGAGAATTGACAAGGGAAAAACATCACTTGGTAATTATTACTATGATTGCATAAACACTCCTGATCAGAATTTTAACACCAGTTGAAAAAATGTTGACACTGTTGGATCTTAAGGAGGTTCTAAGTAGAGCCTCAAAATGCAAAAAGAAGTCAAGTCAAGTCAACTATATATATATAAATATATATAGTAAACCTCGGATATATCGGATTCAATTGTTCCCACTGGTTTTGTCCGATATAAGCGAAATCCGTTATATGCGTATACCGGAAAATGTCCGTTTTACGCATATATGGGATTTATATCCGGTATATGCGTAAATGGGATTTTATCCGTTATAAAAAGGCACTTCCTTGACTATGTTTCCAATGTACCTGGACGCGCAGGCAACGCTGCAAACGCTGCAAATGACGTCGTATAGCGGCCTGTCACCATTCGGCGAATCGGAGCGCCACGATGCGGCCATCCGATATATGCCAGGGAAATTTCATGGAAATGCATTGGAACGGGACTGGAGATTTTGTCCGAAATAGGCGAAATCCGTTATAAAAAATCCGATATATGCAATGAATTTTTATTGGAAATGCATTACAGAAAAATCGGTTCTTTTTTATCTGTCCGTTGTGAGCGAATTTCCGATATATCCGAGGTTTACTGTATATATATATCCTTGCAAAATTTTGATCAGAAGTGTATGTGATTATGACTCAGTATTCAGCCAGGCTTACCATAACCTGCTGACTTGCTGTTTTCCGATGCAAAATAGATACCCCGACCAACACGACCCCCTGAATGGGGCATGATCCTCAAGCCGCTCTTCAGGATAGCAGCCACAACTGCTATGTTTGTGCCATGCCACAGCAGACGGCGGTTCTCCAGTGTGTCATGCTCTTGAAAACGCTCTGCCTGCAATGTGAGTAATGAATAATAATAATTTAATAATTAATAAATAATTTTTTTTTTATGAATTTTTTTTTTACATGTTACCAAATCAAGCTCCTACCTCGAACTCTCTGGCAATTTCCCAAACATTGACAATTTTCGGTTTATGATGGCCTGCTGTTTCTGACAGGTACTTTTCTATGATCTTGAGATGAAAAAAAAGCAAAATGTATGAACTATTGTGGTAAAAGTATAATGATATGTACAACATACTTTAAATGACGCTGTGGATTTATCCATCAGAGAGAGCTTGCAATGGAGAGAATTGTAGTCCTGGTCAAGAGGGTGAGGAACAGTCTCTACCATCTCTTCCTGGGCCTTCTCTGTCTCTGACTTCAAGGTCTGGGCCAGCTCAATATCAGCCAGAACCTACCCCAGCATTGGAAAAAAAATGAATGTGGAAGAACAGTTAATTGTAATTTAAACAACATCAATTCTTACCATTAGCATCTCTTTCTTCTTTTCCACAGTATCTCTGCAATCAATGGTCGGAGGTCGATTCCGACCAAAGTTGTGCGGGATAGTGGTGAAGAACTTGGAGGAGAGCTCTTGAAGACGTGCATTTCTGTTTCTGCTTTGGTTCAAGGCTGCTTCTATCTCCTCCAGCACTTCAAATCCTTTTGCAATCTGCATCTTGCTGAGCTTACCCAAAGGCATCTTCTTGATATCTGTACAACATCAACACACACAGTGGGAGCTCAATGGTTTCACTTTGTATTTGACACCACCCGCAGCATCACTCTTAAGAACTCCACATTACAAACAATGGAGATCAACCAGAAAGCAATCATTTAACCTTTTAAGGTGGCAGTGCAGAAGAATTCAAACCACAAGCCCTTAAATGAGGAAAATCTTGAAATGCTGTTCCAACTATAAAAGTATGATTCTACTGAGGCCGTGTCCACACACACAGATTTTTTTAATGCTTATTTTCTATGTGTTTGGGCGTAAATGTAGGTTTATGTCCCAACAGGTAAAACAAGCTTTCTAGCAAAATAGCCGAAGACATGCTACGTCAGGGGTGGGCAAACTTTTTGACTCATGGGCCGCATTGAGTTAACAAAATTGTGCGGGGGGCCAGAACATATATTTAACACACATGATTTTACGCTTATAATTTTAACAATTTTAATGATTTTTAATATTTTTAAATATTTTTAAATATTTTTAAATATTTCTAAATATTTTTAAATATTTTTAAATATTTTTTAAATAATGTTCAATAATTTTTAAATATTTTTTTAAATATTTGTTAATATTCCAAATAATTTGTAATAATTTTTAATATTTTTTAATAATTAACTTATAATAAACGCTTATAATTTTAACAATTTTAATGATTTATAATAATTTTAAATAATTTTAAATAATTTTAAATAATTTTAAATAATTTTAAATAATTTTAAATATTTTTAAATAATTTTTAGTAATTTCTAATAATTTTTAATAATTTTAATAATTTTACGCCTTGAATTATTTGTCTAATTTTAATTGTCATACTATCAGCTATATGTTCTTGTTTCCTTTTTTTCAGGAGCACTTTAAACATCAGACCACATCAAACTAGGATTTATTTATTTTATTTTTTTTACTGAATAAGACATCCGACTTGAAAGTCACGTTGCCAGCTGGTATGTTAAAAGTTGAAATACTTAAAAGCAACTGGCGGGCCGGATTCAAACGTTTGGTGGGCCGCATGTGGCCCCCGGGCCGTAGTTTGCCCACCCCTGTGCTACGTTCACCAAACGTATTGTTGTGAGAGTCTTTTCTGAACAAGGGATATTTAAAGGATGTCAAAAGGCACGGGAGTGACAGTGACACTTTACACCAGGGGTCTCAAACTCGCGGCCCGCGGGCCAAATGCGGCCCACGAGCCGCTACTTTGAGGCCCCCACCTTGATACTAAAAGTTTAATGTTGAAATGACAGCTTGAAGCTGTGTGCACACCGGACACAATTAACATGATTTTGCCCCGCCCATACTGTTACCCTACCCTGTTATGCTTTGGATTAGCAATGAAGCTAAAGGCTTATGGCGCTGGGTACAAATAAATGCAGGAAATGATTTGGAATAAAAATACACGTCAAGATAAAGCATCTCATCAAACATGTTGTTAAAGTTACCACGCTGCTCCCAGATGGAACTGAGTACCATGCTAACTTGCTAATTGGGTCAAATTATTTAATTAATGTTCATGTTAAAGGTTAAATAAGTGTTAATACTGTACATTTGAATCTGAAAAAAATAATTTCTCTACCAACTGTATGTGGTTTCTTACGTTTTTCTTATTTGCTGTTTTATTATTATTTTACTTATTTATTACTGATTGATTGATTTATTGTCAGGCGGCACGGCGGTCTAGTGGTTAGCGCGCAGACCTCACATCTCTGTGTGGAGTTTGCATGTTCTCCCCGTGCATGCGTGGGTTTTCTCCGGGTACTCCGGTTTCCTCCCACATTCCAAAAACATGCTAGGTTAATTAGCCACTCCAAATTGTCCATAGGTATGAATGTGAGTGTGAATGGTTGTTTGTCTGTATGTGCCCTGTGATTGGCTGCGCGTCCAGGGTGTACCCCGCCTCTTGCCCAAAGACAGCTGGGCTAGGCTCCAGCACCCCCCGCGACCCTCGTGAGGAAAAGCGGTAGAAAATTAATGAATGATTTATTGTCTTTATTCTTAATTTGTTTTTTTATCTTATTTTGTGTATAGAAAAATTAAAATTAAGATATTTGAGAACAGTGGAATGTTCTCAAATATCAAAGCAATATGCAAAGCAAAAGCATTTAAGATATTTTTTTTTATTTTTTTTTTTTCTAGTTTTTAATAAATGCATTTTGGGTTTTTTTTTTTTAAACTTGATGCGGCCCGGCTTCACCCAGAACCTAGCTCCGGTGGCCCCCAGGTAAATTGAGTTTGAGCCCCCTGCTTCACACCTTACTCTTAGTCGTAAAGGGAAGTCAGCGAAAAGTCAATTTCGAGGGCATAGTCATGACTTTGACATGAGGATGTTGCCAGAACCGGTCCGTGCTGCAGTGTGTCACACCCACCTAAGTTCATGCATTCCATCGCCTCCTTGAACATGTCATTACTGAATATGAGGTGGATAAGCGCTGATGTAGCCTCGTCAAGGCTGCAGGGTAGGACGTTTTTAGTCACTTTGACCGCTTTCCCATCAACACTGTCCACCTGAAATGAGATGAAAATGGGGTGAAAATGGGGTTGAATGGTTTGGAGGGTCTTTCCTGTGTGTCTGCTTCACCATTACCTTAACCTCGGCATCCTGCTCCCCATCCACCTCGATCAAGGTGTACTTCCCGGCGTGGGAGACAAAGTTGACACGATCGCTCCAGTTGTTCTTTGTCTTGTCTTTAAACTTCTTCTCAAAGTCCTTCACAGCGTTCTCTGCGTTCGGAAACGAATTAAGTTTGGATTGTCCCACTTCACCCTGAGTATGGAAAATCACAATCAAGTTATTTTTAACATTTTTTTTTAATTACTAATATTAATAACAAAATCAGTACAGTGATTACTCCAGTCTGTTCTGCGAGTTTATTGAGTCCGAATCTGAATCACCAAACTGAAACCCAGGAACCGATTTTCCACGCAGATTTCAAGTGAGGGACAGGAAGTGCATGTTTGATTCCACAATTTCGGCGAGTGTGAGAAAAGTGGACTTATACATTATGAATTCAAGGGGAGTCAAGAGGCACCCAACTCACAAGACGAGCAAATACACCAGATTGGGTCTACGTTAGCGCGACAAGACGGGATTCTAACATTACTGTCGTATTTACTCATGTATAGTGGTTCATTGAGTCCAGACCCGACTACGACAAATTTGTGGTATATAGCATTCAATGTTAATAAAAGAAACACGTTCATAGAAAACATGTTAGTGACTTTCTAAATACAGTTTTTAGCATTATTAGAATTCTGAGGATGCGAATTACCACCTCTAAAGTCACCTTTACACTTCTATTATTCATTGTTTACAACACATTGCATTATTAAACATTATACATTATTTCCAACACATTATGCTGCAGGGACTCGCTAGCCTTGACTATTTCTTCTCAACTTAAGAAGCCAAAAACGTACCACTTCCACACTGAATGGGAGGAGAACTTTTTTCCACTCTTATATGTGACACGCTATGATTTACTTCATGCAGTGTTAAAGGTAATGTCATGTAAGGTAATATCTCAGTGTTTTGTGTCATTACTGCCACCTATTTACCACAAAACTACCGTAGCGTTTGGTCTAGAACAGGGGTGGGCAAACTTTTTCACTCGCGGGCCGCATTAATTTAACAAAATTGACGGGGTGAATTATGTAGTATTTTACATGTAACAGTCCATTTTTACACCTATATTTTTACACATATTTTACATGTAAAAGTGTCATGCAATCTGCTATATGTGCACTTAGAAATCATTTATTTGATGTAAAGTGTGTTTCTCAATGTATTATTATTATTATTATTATTGTTATTTTTATTAGAATTATTATTAGTTATAGTAATGTTATTATGTTATTATTTTGTTATAATAATATTACTACCATTATTATATTAATATTATTAACAACAATATTAATATAATAGTAGTATTATTATCATTATTTGTATTACTATTATTGTGCTTGTGCTCCTTTTTCCAGGAGTATTTTGTAATATTACTACCATTATTATATTAATATTATTAACAACAATGTTAATATAATAGTAGTATTATTATCATTATTGACATTGTTATTGTTATTATTATGTGCTTGTGTCCCTTTTTACAGGAGCATTTTGTAACAGACCACATCAAATAACAAAATTGATAAAGCAGCTATCTCAACCATCAAAAAATTGGCCCAAGCCACGATGCCAGGTTGTACGTTGAGTTCAAATGAAATATTTGGAAAAAACAGGCGGGCCATATTGAAACACTTGGCGGGCCGGATGTGGCCCCCGGGCCGTAGTTTGCCCACCCCTGGTCTAGAAGCAGCTACTTTTTTCTCAAACTTTGAACCCTGCGGCTTATAGAGGTGTGGAACTTGGAGGAGGCCATTACTCAATGTAACAGTGTCATCTTACAAAGAACGCTAAACTCATTGCACAGCAACTTAACACTTAAAAGATAGCTAGGGAACACACAATACACGTTAAAAACGTCAGCCTCACTCCCTCTGGTGGACTGAGGCAGCATTGCAGCACCATATATCCATTTTTTATGCCGCTTGTACTCCAATGAAATGCCTTGCTCAAAGGAGACCTTGGCCATTATTAATATTCCCACACGGGACCTGTTGAGTTTGGCTTTGCAAGTGTCTTTTTCCCTCTTAATTTATACATTACCGTGCAGTGCTCGGCATGAGGCTCCATTCCATTGCTGCGTATATACTAGGGCCCCGCCTCTACCCACAGATATAAAGCGACTGTATGACTGGTCTCACTTCATTTAACATCTCAAGCTGTTAACTATCTGGTTCTTAAGACCGAGATACAGTAAACCTCGGATATATCGGACTCAAATATATCGGAAATTCGCTCACAACGGACAGATAAAAAAGAACCAATTTTTCTGTAATGCATTTCCAATAAAAATTCATTGCATATATCGGATTTTTTATAACGGATTTCGCCTATTTCGGACAAAATCTCCAGTCCCGTTCCAATGCATTTCCATGAAATTTCCCTCGCATATATATCGGATGGCCGCATCGTGGCGCTCCGATTCGCCGAATCGTGACAGGCCGCTATACGACGTCATTTGCAGCGTTTGCAGCGTTGCCTGCGCGTCCAGGTACATTGGAAACATAGTCAAGGAAGTGCCTTTTTATAACGGATAAAATCCCATTTACGCATATACCGGATATAAATCCCATATATGCGTAAAACTGACATTTTCCGGTATACGCATATAACGGATTTCGCTTCTATCGGACAAAACCAGTGGGAACAATTGAATCCGATATATCCGAGGTTTACTGTATTACCGAAAACCTTTACACTTCAACCGTAGTGAGGTAACAAGGACCGGAACAAATTGGGATGTGACCAACTGTACCTGTTGATTGGTCCTTAATTAAAATATCATGACTACGAGAGAGGAGCCACCTCACATAGCCTAACAAAGTGCACTGTATTTGGCAAAACTTTTACACTTTTCAGGTGGCTGATAAGATTACACATTATACATTATTTCCAACACATTATGCTGCAAGGACTCAAGATGGCCGCTCGCTAGCCTTGACTATTTCTTCTCAACTTAAGAAGCCAAAAACGTACCACTTCCACACCGAATGGGAGGAGAACCTTTTTCCACTCTTATGTGTGACATGCTATGATTGACTTCATGCAGTGTTAAAGGTAATATCATGTAAGGTGACCTTTACACTTCAACCGTAGTGAGGTAACAAGGACCGGAACAAATTGGGATGTGACCAACTGTACCTGTTGATTGGTCCTTAATTAAAATATCATGACTACGAGAGAGGAGCCACCTCACATAGCCTAACAAAGTGCACTGTATTTGGCAAAACTTTCACACTGATAAGATTTTTTGTGCGTTCTATATTTTTTCCCCTCATTGCAAAGAATTTGGTAAAAAAAAATGTCATTTTTAATGTTATCAGATTTATCGGTATGACATCATAAATCGCTCATAGTGGCCCAATAATTATCATACACTACTATTTTTGTTTTTCTGGCTAGACTGTGTATGTTTGACTTACCACTCTGCCCCACCTGTTCCACGAATAGTACTTGTTGGAGTCAATAATGATTTGGATGACATAAAACTTGTTATTGTTTTGTCCAATGTTGGTCTGATTGAGCATGCAGTCATAGTCTTCATACACCTGCGGGCAACAATACAGCAAAAATGTCATATCTACATCACAAATACTTTGCATTGGAATATTGTGAGGTACTACCTCTGCAGTGTCTGCCAGTGAGCAGTGCTCGTCCACCTTCCTCTTGCCTTTCAATTGTGGCCCTGCAGCCATAAGGGCCTCTTTGGTGGAGGTGAAGGCATCCTTAGGCTTTGGTTGCTCGGGTTCTTGCTTCACCTTCTTGCCGCCAGCCTTGGCGGCGGAAGCGGAGCGTCTCTTTGGTGCCATGATGATGCTGTTTGGAAAAGCACATCAGAGCTGCCATGTTTCTTACAACCGCCGTGACGTCTTGGACATGCCCGGACACTTCTACCCCAGCCAAGCCACATTACCAAACGTACAAGTCATGAATAACTACAACTTTATTACACAAATGACATCATTCAGTACTTCCGTATGTGTTTTGAGAACGAATCGACATCAATATAACGACGACTTGAACTCACGTTTTTTAACTTTGAATGGCGTCACACCGACAGCAATGGAGGCACTAAAAAAACAACACGTACGTCTCTGAGGAAGCTGACACCGCCTCGGTTGTCTGTCCTGAAGGTCGGATTGAGGGTTTCGGGAAGTTTTCCGGAATGTTTACAGTGGGAGGAAGAGGCGGAGCTGGACTGGAAAGCCTTCCTGCTTTTCGGTGCTGTCACCGGAGTCCGCCATGGGACCGCACAGCTAAGCTAGCAGGCTACACCGCCCTCTAGCTAGCATCCGGGCTAGCGTCTTCCATTTAAACAAAGTCTTTATTCGATTATTGTTACTATGTTGCGTGGAATTACTAAAGACCAAAATAATAAAACGCTTTAATTGCTCACACGCATCCAACATAGTCTTCATTTCGTCGCTTTAGAAATCGTTTGAGGGTGTTTAGTAACATGTCGTATTTTTTAAGACACCATTACTTTTTCATATAAAATGACGAAGATGGATAAGCAAGCAAATGCATGAAAACGCCTGTGGTTCTTGGCGTATGGCAAAACCAAGAAAAGTTAAAGTTTCAAGCCATTACTTATTAGTAAAAATGCCATTTATTGCCAAATAATGCTAGTACAAAACATTCAAGTATATATCCAAAGACGGATGCTGTGTTATGACTGCATAAGAGTATATTCATTTCATAGAAAATGATGCTAATGACAACTTTGAACACAAGATGGCAGTGTTGTACAGTATTACGAGTACAGTAGGCAATGTAGCAAGATTTATTTATATTTTTTTTATTCAAATCAGCAGATCATCAGCAATTGACTGATTAATAATTAAATTGCTCAATTCTGCTCTGCATGCACCAGTCAAGACAAATTTCATGGATATTATGGTCAATTTTCCAACTAATTCTTATGGTAATCATTAGGTCAGTAATTCCCAAACATTCCTCCCATTTCATTTATTTGGCCTGTAAATGATTACAAATAATATATCTTTATATATCAATGGATGCCAGTGATATGTAATGACAGGCAAGAACACTGAATTGTACTTCCACCAGATGGCAGAATATACACAATTAAAAAAAAACTGTGTGTCAACTGTTGCTACTCTCACAAATACTGTAAGTCAGTGTACTTATTATACCGCATACTGTATGTATTTTTTGTGACATTTTTGCTTCATGGTGTACTGTGAGAGTTTTTTTTCCCTAATGTAAAATACGTGGCTTGGCTTTTAAAATGGGAGGCAGGCTCACACACCCTGAATAGTAAAACATGTCATAGTAGTATTGTTGGTAAAGTTGAATACAGTCATGTTTCTCACATTTTTTATCAAAGTGCCGGCACTCACAACTTTTTTTTTTGGCTTTGTGGTGGGTTATTTAGCAGTTGCACTCAATAAAAAAAAGTCCAAAAACAGATTGTATGAAACTTACATTTTGGAAAAACTGGACGATAACTGAATCATATAAAAACGCACAAAAAGTACTTCTTAAAAAATGTTTGTATGCATCACACATTAAAAGAGAAAGTGTTTCTTTCATTATGCATTTACCGTGTCATCCACACGAGAGGCTTGCCTCAACCCGGTGAGTGTGCACCACTGTGGAAGCCCGCTGCCAGTTTTTCCTTGTAGCGGGGGTCATTTAAGGATCCTGCTACAAAAACACAGCATGGAAGCACTCATTTGTTGGCACTCCCCTTGTGAAATACTATATGTAAACCGCGGGCCATTTGTGGACTGCATTTTTTATGGGCCTGTGAACAGCACATTGTAGAAAGAAAATTTGATATAAAACATATAAACATAAAGTAACTGAGAAAAAACTAAGTGGTAGAAGAGTTGATACTAAAAACTACTTAGTCTTTGAGCACTTACACATATGCATGGTTCACATATAGCTGAATAATAAACAATAATAAAAATATAGCAACTTCTGATCACCAAAACCTGTTCCCCCTGGATCAGAGATTCAACAATCCGGCAGATCCTCCTCCACCAGGAAGGCTGAAGAGTATGACCCCATGATAGTTCGCCTTCTGAAAGACGCGGACCATCACCCCGGTCTACGAATTCGGATGCACCGCCCCGGATGTCCATACAATGCTGCAGAGTCCTGTCAATCAAGACACGGCCACAGCATCCAGGCCTTTCAACATATTTTTTTAATCAAGTGTCCGATGTTACTATTGTGTTTGAAGACTGCAATCGTTCGAGAATTCAGACCGAGCCAATTTGGTATTAATAAAAAACACATTTTATTTACATAAATTACAAGAAAGCACAAACTTTTCACCAAAATCTACATTAAAAACATCCCGTATATAATACATTTAACACTTTCACTATCATTTACTCCATTTGTTGCAATAAAAAGGATGGCAATACTCTATGTAACTTTTATTGGCATCGAGCTTTGAAAATCTCTTAAAATAAAATCATTGGGACATTGTACTCACATCACTTTGAGGACAACAAAGTCAGGACAATCATCCTCTGTAATATCTGAGACACCTGATTGAGGACTAGTGGTTATATAATTGTGTTTACAACGCTTGGCTTATCTTCACAAGGAAGACGTCGTGGAGTCAACCACCTCACGCCCGTTACACACTGTCGGAACAATATTGGAGGCCGATGCTGCAAAACAAAGACACAAAACAAAGCATGTGTGGTACATGTAACATGTAACATAACAACACACGCGTCATGTCACATGTCATGTACCTTGAGAGAAACTGGATCCTGGGCCGGTGGTGACACTGAAGCGGGTGGTGGCCACCCGGAGAGTACAGACATTCTTCTGTGGCTGGAACAGGATGATGTGGACCTTCGGAGCAAACAGGCAGCCCAGGACGACCGAGCCGCTCAGACTGACTGAGATACACATGGTGGTGGTCTGCACCTGCAAACAGAGGTACACACTCACTCATGACACCCAGCACAATAAATAATATCAATAATATAAAGGCAACACTTTTGCGCCCACTTTTCATGAGCGCAACTCAAATGTACAAATATTGTTCACAAATACTGTAAAAATTTGTGTTGGTGAGCACTTGTCCTTTTGTCGTGGCTGAGATGGACGTGCCATGGCTGAGACGGACGTGTCATGGCTGAGACGGACGTGCCATGGCTGAGATGGACGTGCCATGGATGAGTGGCATGGCTGAGACGGACATGCCATGGCTGAGTGCCATGGCTGAGAAGGATGCGCCATGGCTGAGACGGACGTGCCATGGCTGAGACGGACGTGCCATGACTGAGACGGACGTGCCATGGCTGAGACCGATGTGCCATGGCTGAGACGGACGTGCCATGACTGAGACGGACGTGCCATGGCTGAGACCGATGTGCCATGGCTGAGACAGATGTGCAATGGCTGAGACGGACGTGCCATGGCTGAGACGGACGTGCTATGGCTGAGACGGACGTGCCATGACTGAGACGGACGTGCCATGGCTGAGACCGATGTGCCATGGCTGAGACGGACGTGCCATGACTGAGACGGACGTGCCATGGCAGAGACCGATGTGCCATGGCTGAGACAGATGTGCAATGGCTGAGACGGACGTGCCATGGCTGAGACGGACGTGCCATGGCTGAGACAGATGTGCAATGGCTGAGGCGGACGTGCCATGGCTGAAACGGACGTGCCATGGCTGAGACGGACGTGCCATGGCTGAGTGCCATGGCTGAGACGGACGTGCCATGGCTGAGACAGATGTGCAATGGCTGAGGCGGACGTGCCATGGCTGAAACGGACGTGCCATGGCTGAGACGGACGTACCATGGCTGAGATGGACGTGCCATGGCTGAGACAAACGTGCCATGGCTATCTATCTATCTATCTATGTGCCATGGCTGAGACAGACGTGCCATGGCTGAAACGGACGTGCCATGGCTGAGACGGACGTGCCATGGCTATCTATCTATCTATGTGCCATGGCTGAGACAGACGTGCCATGGCTGAAACGGACGTGCCATGGCTGAGACGGACGTGCCATGGCTGAGATGGACGTGCCATGGCTGAGATGGACGTGCCATGGCTGAGATGGACGTGCCATGGCTGAGACAAACGTGCTATGGCTGAGACAAACGTGCCATGGCTGAGACGGACGTGCCATGGCTATCTATCTATCTATCTATGTGCCATGGCTGAGATGGACGTACCATGGCTGAGATGGACGTGCCATGGCTGAGACGGACGTGCCATGACTGAGATGGACGTGCCATGGCTGAGACAGATGGAACCTGACCAGATGCCAGAGCCGCCTCATCTTGCTCCTCTCCAAGGTCCTTACAATACGATGTGCAGACGCTAAATATCCTCTTCCCCATTCAAAAGCTGTTTAGAATATTACAACCGACAGAAGTGGATTGGAATTGAATAATTCACAAGTGTTGCGTAGGAAGCGGAGAGGACAAGTGGTCTGCTTTTGCAGGAACATTCTTTCAGCCATGTCTTTCACTCAGGTATAAAGAACAGCATGGAAAACAGGTCGGTGGCAGTTTCCGTACCCTTTGGCCTTGGAAGTGTGTATTGGATTTTACTTTGCAACGGCAACGCTATTGTGCGAGGAAACCGCATTTGTATCCTGGTGGTGGTTTTTGTGAAGCCTTTTGAGATGATCCAGCAAGGAAGGCAAGACCTTGAGCCTCATTGACTGATGTGTGTTCTGACGGGCTGGCTCTGGCAGGGGGATATGCTGCTGCATTAACTATAAAAATCTGTAATCTCCTTCACTGTCACCAGATTTGAGACCAGGTGTCAAACTCAAGGCCCTGGGGCCAGATTTGGCACACTGTATTGTTTTATGTGGCCTGTGTAAGCCTGAAAATTAGGCGCTTAAAAAAATATATATATATTTTGTAATGATTATCATTTATTTTGTCTTCATTAATTAAAATATTTATTAATCATAAATGTTATTACATTAATAAACACATTTCTTCTATTTTCTTTTTTTGCATTTTTTTTTATTAAATGTATTTGGCCCATGATAGCCTGAAATTTAAACACAATTAATTATATTATTATTATTATTATTGTTATTATTATTGTTATTATTATTTATTATTTTATTATTTATTATTAATTTATTATTTATTATTTATTTATTTAATGTATTATTATTATCATTATTATGTTATATAATAATTATAATAATTATAATAATTACAATAATTATATATAATTATTATATAGTAATATTAATTATTATTACAAATTATTATTATATATTATTATATTATCTATTTTATATTATTTTGATTATTTCTTTTATACTGTGAAAAATAATTATAAATAATTTTTTCAATGTATATATTTTTTTTACGGTGTTTTTTCAATGATCATAATTTTCAGGCTTTCACAGGCCAAATACATTGATAAGAAAAATTCAAAAAAATAAATCCAAAACCATAACTGCATTATGAAAATGAGTTTGAGGCCCATTTTAGACCTCTGTAGGTATATTTTCCCCGAGTTACTGATTATTATTATTATTATTATTATTATTATTATTATTATTATTATTATTATTAATAATAATAATAATAATAATTACAATAATTATTATTATAATTATTATAATAATAATAATATTGTATAATTATTATAATAATTATAATAATTATATATAATTATTATATAATAATAATTATTATTATTACAAATTATTATTATATATTATTATATTATCTATTTTATATTATTTTGATTATTTCTTTTATACTGTGAAAAATAATTATAAATATTTTTTATATAATTTTTTTTACGGTGTCTTTTTGATGATCATAATTTTCAGGCTTTCACAGGCCAAATACATTTCATAAGAAAAATACAAAAAGAGAAATCCAAAACCATAACTGCATTATGAAAATGAGTTTGAGGCCCATTTTAGACCTCTGTAGGTATATTTTCCCCGAGTTACTGATGATGATGATGATGATGATTATTATTAATAATAATAATAATTACAATAATAATAATTATTATAATAATATTATATATTATATAATAATTATAATAATAATTATAATAATTATATATAATTATTATATAATAATAATAATTATTATTATTACAAATTATTATTTTATATTATCTATTTTATATTATTTTGATGATTTCTTTTATACTGTGAAAAATAATTATAAATAATTTTTTCAATGTATATAATTTTTTTTACGGTGTCTTTTTGATGATCATAATTTTCAGGCTTTCACAGGCCAAATACATTTCATAAGAAAAATACAAAAAGAGAAATCCAAAACCATAACTGCATTATGAAAATGAGTTTGAGGCCCATTTTAGACCTCTGTAGGTATATTTTCCCCGAGTTACTGATGAAAAGGTCCCTGTCCTCCCTTCTGAGCGATGAGACTTTTCCGAGTGTGATGTATCATTCCCTGCATTGTGATGGGCCTGATGCACATCTGGCAAAGTTCAGTAACGTGTCAGAGGTTGTGCTCGCCTCTATCCCATCAGCCTCGGGTGTTTTGATGGCGCCGCTGTCTGTGTCTGTGGGTGTTTAATCAGTTGTGTTTGCTGCCAAGATGAGATGACCAGCCCTGGCATCGGAGGGTAGACCTCTCCCTCGGGGCGCCGAGAACAGCTTCAATATTTCATATGATAATCAAATAAGTTATTCATGGCTCAGTGAATTGTATTTAATTTACATTTCATGACAGACCGCGGTGAAATTTTCCCCTCACTGGAGATTTGAATCAGAGTGCGACGACGATGTATTCAACACAAACGAGTAACATTGTTGCAATTTACCGACTGCGTGCTTTGCTAATTGTTTATTGGTCAAAAAGGAGTTTTCTTTGTCTGTTTGACGTGCCCGTTGTGACTCTAAGTCCCCCACAGGGCCTGCAGGGAGGGTTCATGTGAGCATCACCACAGTCCCAGGACAGAGGACACAGCTGGGACCGCGCATGCTTGTCTTTCACACTCCATTCCACATAGCAATGTGCTGGGACACTGGGGGGGGGGACATCCAGTTCCCTTTCTGCCCTCACAGTCCTGCCTGTCTTGCTTTCTGCAGAGGCAATTGTGTCAGGGGATTCTGCTGTGTGTATCGCTCTTCCGCCTCCCTTGTGTTGCAATGTGTTAAGATCCCGGAGGGAACTACCCCAACAACTCAGGTCACTTCGGTAAATATTGTGTACAGTACAAAAAAAATAAAATAACTACCTTATTACATTTTTGGGAGTGTATAGGTTAAAATAAAAATAATAAAAGTAGAGCCGATATGAGATAAATCGATAAAAATAGCTCAGATAACCCATCAGTTTTAGAAAACGCTCCAATGAGGCCAGATTATCCGTACTGCGCAAATGAGCAAATCAAACGCTCCCTTTTTTCCTGCCTGTGACATTAATGGCCAATCCGAACTCCCTCTGAGCTCACTTGTAAACAAACATTTACATGCTAGGTGTACCAAGTGCCATCGAGCACACCAAAAAAACCTTGAAAACTGACACACGTTTGAAAAGTGCAAAAGGTTTATCACAGATCTCTGTGGCATCCCAACCGGCTGCTCCGACCGTGTGCCTGAATACAGTACACCAGGTGGCTTCTCTTGCTATATGTTCCGCTTCTCCTGACCTCTGGAGAACCGACCTCCTGACCTCTATACCAATAAATCCAATAACATTAAAAATAGCTCCAATAACAGATCATTTTAACACCTCAGCGAAATTACCCGTACTGTGCAGATCAGAAAATCAAGGCCTTTTTCTCCTGCCCTGACCTCACCCTAAAACTTTCACTTTCCAAGGAAGACATTTTCTTTCCTAATTGTACAAAATTATCAGCGAAGCGGGACAAAAAACACACAGAGCACACACAAAAAACCACATCAGCTACCTGAAAAGTGCAAAAGGTTCACCAGAAACCTCCATGCCATCACATGGGTCGATTGGACCGTTTGCCCGAATACAGTGCACCTTGCTGGGCCACAGCAGGTGGCTCCCTCCCCTCTGTACTCTGGTTCTCCTGATAGTTGAGGTGTGGTTGTACTAATGTCATGATTTCGATGAAGACAAATCAACAGGTACAGTGTGTCCAATCCAAATTTGTCCCAGTCTATGAATATTAATAATAATCATAATAAATATTATTCTTGTGAAATTATATTTTAAGAATATTCTGCGGCCTCTGCGGTTTGGTCACCCTATGATTTGTGATGGCAGAATTTTTAATATGCAGAATTTTCCTAGGCATTGCATTTTGTTTTTATGGTATAACAATAATATAATTGATAATATAATATGTAATTATATTAATAAAATAAATAAATAAATTAATAATAATAATAAATATATAAAATAAAAAATATATAATATAATTACATCATAATATAATTATATGTAACAATAACACATTATTACATAATAACACCACAATTTGTAATAATCTGTCATGTTTTGTAATAAAGTTATTGAATGCATTTTGTAATAGCTCGTTACATACTCCATCCATCCGTTTTCAATGCTGGAGCCTATCCCAGCGCACTTTGGGTGAGAACGGTCAGCCTCTTACATATTGAAAATGTTATTTTGCATTTTGTAATAAACTTGTTACATATTGAAAAAGTTATTACAAAATGCACCGAAGTTTATTGCAAAATGCAAGAATTATTCCAAGAATTTATTCCAAAATATGACCGATTATTATGGTGCATTTCTAATAACTTTTGCGATATGTAACAAGCAAAGTTTATTACAAAGTGTGCAAAATGACATTTATGAATCATCATTTGTAAATATGATGTCAATAGCCATTATGTCAATAGTATCCATGGACCCAAATATTCCAATTCACTTTGGTTTATTTGCTCAAACGGAAGGAATTGAACAGGGATGGAATATTCCTTTAACCAATCCGATTGAGGAATCTTGTACCCGCTCGAACGGGAATTTGTCAGGGTGCGTTCTACTTCCTGGTGTTTTTCATCTTCTGTTGTTTATTGGCGGTTGGCAAGCAGCTTTCGTGTGCATTAGCGCCATCTGTGGAACAGAATCTAAACCAGGGGTCAGCAACCCACGGCTCCAGAGCCGCATGTGGCTCTTCAGCCTCTTTGTTGTGGCTCCCTTCGCAATGCCCAAGTATTCAAGTCAATCAAAATCATGGGAGACTTGAAATTCGCTCAGGATGTGAGCACGTCGCTGCACATTTCGTCAGGCATCAGGTATAAACTTTTGAAAGTTTATAAAAAAAATCACAAAATTACAAAATTCAAAAGGTACAGAATCATAGAATTAGTTTTCAACTGGGTCAAAAGCTACTCAGCTGACAGGAAGCAATACGTAAAGCCAGGAGAAAACACATTTCCACAGTACCCCAGTGATGGAGTACCCCAGGGGTCAACACTGAGACCACAACTATTCAACTAGTACATCGATGATGTATTATTTGCAGATGATACTACTGCCTTTTGTTTTTTTTTTTGATTAAAATCATTAAAAAGGTCAAAGATGAAATGGTCATATACGCTAAACCAGGGGTCAGCAACCCACGGCTCCAGAGTCGCATGTGGCTCTTTGTTGTGGCTCCCTTCGCAATGCTAAAGTATTCAACACCCAAACTTGTTGGGGCCAGAATAAACATGTTTGTCAACAAATGTAAACACATTACATTTAATTTACACAGATATTTATGTACATTTATTTTCTATATTAGCAAGATCCAATACTAGCGAGAGTAATCGATCAACTCCGCTTTTTCTCCCCTGAACTACTTTGATACCCCAAAATTCCCTCTAAATCTGGCAGTCAATCAAATATTTTTCTTCAGGCGTCAGGTATAAACTTTTGAAAGTTTATAAGATTTTGTTTATGAATTATGTTCTGCGGCTCCAGTTTTTTTCCTTTTGTGAGCGAGGAGGTAAAATGGCTCTTTTGATAGGAAAGGTTGCCGAACCCTGAACTAAACCCTTCTATACTTTATTCACAAGTCCAGTTTTATTAAAAAAGAAAATATATATCTATATAAAACATGTTCTGAGTTTAATTATAAAATATTAGCAAGATTGAATTTGATTCAATCGAATTTGTGCGTTCTTTCAGCGCATGCTCAGATATGACGTAACACGTTCAGATCCAGACGTTCTTCACTTTTAAAAATGGAGGCCAGCAATCGGCACTGGACTAAGCAAAGTTTGTTTTTGAAACTAAATTCCAAGACTGGACACACGAAAAACTGGCAATACGGAGTTATTCCAACAAGTCAAAGAAATACGTGATGTTGATGTTTACGTTTTACTGGGCATGCCCTATTGACTATTCTGTTGGATTTTCACGGCGCATGTAGACAAGAGATTGGAATATTCCTTTCCATGGATACCATTGTTTCCCGAAAGGTGATTGGGAAAGAGAAAAAGTGGTGATGTAAAAACGTGGCTACTGTGGAGTGTCTGTGGTGTTTTTTCTTCATTGTTTTCCTTTTTAATTGTGGTAATTGTTTTAATTCTGGAAAGCACTTTGTGTTGCATCTCCTTGCAGGAAAAGTGCTCTACAAATAAAGTTTATTTGATTTGGTCCGTGTGGCAACACCTACTTTGTTCCTACGATAGACTTATTGATGCACGTGTGACGTCGTGGTGACATTTTGGAACATTTTTGGTTAGTGGCGTACCACAAGATTTTTCCAAAAAAGCTATATACAATAATGTTTCCTCTTTTAAAATGAAATAGAGTAAATTATACCAAAAGAATGGCTTAATTATGCACTTTGTTTGATAAGGTCCGTTAGACGGGATAACTCAATGCTCAATGCTAACCCTAACCCTAACCCTAACCCTAACCCTAGCCCTAGCCCTAGCCCTAGCCCTAGCCCTAGCCCAGGGGTCAGCAACCCGCGGCTCCAGAGCCGCATGTGGCTCTCCAGCCTCTTTGTTGCGGCTCCCTTTGCAATGCTTGAATATTTTTTAGCACCCGTGTGGTGAAAATGCACGTCTTTGTTATGAGTTTACAAAAATCCAACTTTGTGTGAGACCATGAATGCATCCTGACTGAGTTCTGACTGGTGACTGAATGAGCAGACAGGATGCTATCCAGTTCTCTCTGACAGGTTAACATGAAGGGAAATGAGTAATACTTTGAGTTATTTGAGTTATTAATTATTATTAATGAGTTATTTGACGATTCTAAAAAATAAATTAGAGCTCATTTAAAAACAAAAGTTTATCTCCAGTACTAGCAAGAGTACTCCAACTCGTCTTTTTTTTCCCTCCAATGTTGTTTTAAACATACAACGTTTTGCGGCTCCAGGCTATTTTTCTTTAGTGGGCAAGTGGGTGAAATGGCTCTTTTCATAGTAAAGGTTGCCGACCCCTGCCCTAGCCCTAACCCTAACCCTAACCCTAACAGTTCCGCGGGCCATATTTTGCCCCCCGGCCTGAGTTTTACAAATGGGAAAATGTACCCAAATCACTTTGTGATTGACGGTAGCGGCACAAGCAACGAGTCTCCAACAAGCATGCATATACTTTCCACGACTCACCCTATAGTCGCTGGCAGTGACGTAGAAAATGGGCTGAAAAGCCAGCCAGATGATGCAGGTGGTGTACATGGTGAAGCCAATGAACTTGGCTTCGTTGAAGTTTTCGGGGCACTTGCGGGTCTTGAAGGCGTAAACCGTGCAGAGGATGATGAGGACGCAGTTGTAGGTGAGAGACACGAGCATGCTGGAGTCCTTGCTGTTACACTTCAGGGTGACCACATCTCTTTTCTCGGGGTTCACTTCCTTTCTGACTCCTGGGGCTTCGATGAGCAGCCAGACGACCACCACGACGAGCTGGCATGAGATAAGACCTCCACAGATGGCAACCTGGGAGGCCGGGCTGATGAAGCGAGGTCGCTGGGCTCCGCCTTTAACGCCGTTGAAGATGCGAGCGATGCGATTGGTTTTGGTTAGGAGCGCTGAGTAGCATACAGCAAAGGAGGTTCCTAAGCCCAAGCGGCGTAGCGTACAAACCGCCGTGGAAGGTTTGGCAATGTAGATGAAAGTCATTGTGTAGCACATCAGCACCCCCAGAAGAAGAATATAAGACAGCTCACGTCCGCTAGCCTTCACTACGGGCGTCTCGTTGTGTTTGAAGAACAGGCCGACGACAAAGAGTGTGCACATCATCCCCAGACAGGAAATAGTGACAGGTCCAATCGCCCATGCGTCTTCCCAGCGAATGTACTCCTCGGGTAGGTCATAGCAACCAGTCAGATTAGCCAGAGGCCACTGTCCGAAGCTGCAGTCCGCACATGTGAACGCATCCTGCAAGAACTGGTAGGACTGGCAAGGGATGCAGATCCAGCAGCACACGTCTCCCGGCTGCATGCTCTTCACCTCGTTCTTCCTGCAGGGGTCGCTACACTGGGACGCCGGCGCCCCCTGGCCGTCCCAAGGGATCAGGCTTGTGTTCAGAGTCAGACTCTGAGCCCAGTAACCAACTTTGCGGTAGACGTAGCGTCCACCTTCCTTGTGGTAGTGGAAAATGTTGTAGCGGCCGAAGCTGTCACCAAAGGCGTCAAAGCGCACGATGTTATCCGTCTCGGGGGGGCGGAACGGTGCTGTTGGGGACAATGAATCAATGAATTAAAATACAGAAGCAATCTGAACTAAATTATGTCCGGCTTTAAAGAACCTACGGTTTGCAACCCTCAGAGGCTTGTAAATGATAAAAAGTACTTCCCATTGACGTCGTTCCTATAAAAATCCCAGCAAGAAGGTCAGCGTTTCCGTGCAAGTGAAGGACAATGACAGCTCTTCCGGATTTTCATTAACTTTGCCCGTCGTATGTTTTGCAATGCTGCTACGGTGCAACCCAGGAGGGATGTAAATCTCTCTTCCATACACACGGGTTGCCCCCCCTACCCCCATAAGGTGTACAAACAAGCCGATTTCATTCAACGGTTACATTTGTTGACATGGATCTTACATTATGTTTTCAAATTCACAGCGATCCCCAGGAAATGTTCATACACAATGGTAAAAAAAAACAAAAAAACAAATAAAATAATTTGTAAATAACTACGTACTATTTAATGTAAATGGATATACATTTTGATGATATCAACCATCATTTCATTCAAAAAAAAATATTTGTTTACAAGCCATCCCACTTTGTTTGATGGTCCTTGAACACACCAACTAGCTTTCTCCCACACACAGATAGACCACCATATTGTATTTTTTATATCATCGCATATTTTCACCCAATTGCTGACACTATTATTTCAAAAAAAAAAAAAAAAAAAAAAAACTTGAACTGTATTATGGAAAGCAGGAAGTGAACAAATGTAACAGTTAGTGATTGTAAAAGTACCAGATGGAGGGGTAAGATTTAATAAGCTTTGCTTCTTCCTACTCCTTTTGGACATGTGGAACTGGGAACTGATTATGGGATGCACTCAATTGGAATTTGAAATAAAACCATTACCATTACCATTACCATTACCATTACCATTACCATTACCATTACCATTACCATTACCATGTTGGAATGCATAAAGATTTGACCACCTTACTGAGTGAATTCATTCATTCATTTTCTACCGTTAATCCACACGAGGGTCGCTGGAGCCTATCCCAGCTGTCTTCGGTCGAGAGGCGGGGTACACCCTGGACTGGTGGCCAGCCAATCACAGGGCACATATAGACAAACAACCATTCACACTCACATTCATACCTATGGACAATTTGGAGTCGCTAATTAACCTAGCATGTTTTTGGAATGTGGGAGGAAACCGGAGTACCCGGAGAAAACCCAGGGTGGCCGAGGGTGGAATTAAACTCGAGTTTCCTAGCTGTGAAGCCTGTGTGCTAACCACTCGATCACCGTGCAGCCCCGGAACGTCAACATTCATTCATTCATTTTCTACGACTTTTCCTCACGAGGGTCGCGGGGGGGTGCTGGAGCCTATCCCAGCTGTCTATGGGACAGCATGTTCCAAAAACATGCTAGGTTAATTAGCCACTCCAAATTGTCCATAGGTATGAATGTGAGTGTGAATGGTTGTTTGTCTATATGTGCCCTGTGATTGGCTGGCCACCAGTCCAGGGTGTACCATGCTTCTCGCCCGAAAAGAAAGAAAGAATGAATTAAAAATAATAATAATAATAATAATAACAAAAAAAGGGCTGCACGGCGGATGAGTGGTTAGCGCACAGCCCTCACAGCTAGAAGACACAAGTTCAATTCCACCCTTGGCCAGCGATATGTTGCCTTCAAAAACGCAGACAAAGCGATATGTCGCCTTCAAGAACGCAGACAAAGCGATATGTTGCCTTCAAGAACACAGACAAACCGATATGTTGCCTTCAAGAACACAGACAAACCGATTTGTTGCCTTCAAGAACGCAGACAAATCGATATGTTGCCTTCAAGAACACACACAAACTGATATGTTGCCTTCAAGAACACAGACAAACCTTTCCTCCCACATTCCAAAAACATGCTAGGTTAATTAGCGACTCCAAATTGTCCATAGGTATGAATGTGAGTGTGAATGGTTGTTTGTCTATATGTGCCCTGTGATTGGCTGGCCACCAGTCCAGGGTGTACCCCGCCTCTCGCCTGAAGACAGCTGGGATAGGCTCCCCCCCCTCCATTGTGCTGTACGGAAGACATCTGAGGTGGGAATAAAACTTTATTCCACCTTTCAATGACCCATGTTTGGTGCTATGATCCTAATTTTGTGCTAACAAGGCCTTTGAATACCTTCTTTTCTTCTTAACCCTTAGATCAGGGGTGGGCAAACTACGGCCCGGGGGCCACATCCGGCCCGCCAAGTGTTTGAATACGGCCCGCCCAATCTTTCCAAAGTATTTAATTTAAACTCAACATACAACCTGGCATCATGGCCTGAGCCAACCTTTTGATGGTTTTATCAATTTCGTTGTTTGACATGGTCTGTTGTTTACAAAGTGCTCCTGAAAAAAGGGACACATAATAATAATAATTATTATTATTATTATTAGATTATTATTAGAACTATTATGATTATTATAATTATTATATTAATACTAATTATTATATTAATTATATATAATATTATTGTTATATTTGCATATTTTACATAATAATAATATAATAATTATTATTTTGATTTTATTGTAATTATTATAATATTTTATTATTTTTAAAATATTTAAATATAAATATAAAAGAATAAATAATAATAGCAGATTGCATGACTGTTACGTGTAAAATATTTAGTCTGCCCCCCCCCCCCCCGTAAATTTTGTCATATCAATGCACCCCTGCCTTAGATGCATAAGTGGGTCAAAAAGTGGGTCAAAAGTCAGGTTGTTTTCTTGAAATATCTTTGTAATGAAAATTTTTCATCATTTCATATTCCAGGTATTCCTAAAAAAACATGTTTTGGCTATCATACCATTCCCATTTTTTAACTTACCTTTCATAAAAAGTGGTAGAAAATGACTGAATGAATGAATGTTAAATCAATTTGAACGACTTGTTCACTCACCCTCGAGCTTTGTCTTGAGAATGTAGTCCCGATAGAACTTCCTGCCATTGCCGGGTTTAAGAGCCTCGCAGACCTTGGTGGAGTTTGGGCACAAGGCCTGCCTCATGTTGTGCAACGCGGTGGCCATGGCGTAAACCGCATTCACCACAAACATGATCTTGGATTCCGGCTGGAAGGGATCCTCTCGCAGGGAGTGCTTCCCGCAGCTTAAATCGTGGAGGCTGCATTGGAACTGGTTCTCCCAGAACTCTCTGAACCAGGGATTCCTGGTGTTGTTGTACGGATGCAGCGCGGTGAAGTAGTCGTTAAACTGTGGGATCTGATACGAGGCCAGCTCGATGGTGAACGCGCCGTCGGCGACAGCTTCGCTGCCTCTCACCACGCTCTCCTGCGCTCCCCAGCCGTCGCTGGCCACCCAAGTGAACGTGACGTTCATGCGGTTGGCCGCCACCAGAAGCTCGCGGGCGTCTTCGCTGCGAGTGAACAGGATAACCACTTTGGCGTTGGATTTCTGCTGCAGGGAGCGAATCACGTTCTCATAGCTCCATCGGCTCATGGAACGGCTCACTTTAGCCGAGGTCGCGATGCAGATGTGGCGCGCCCGAGCCTCCTGCTGAAAAGCGTCGATTCCGGTCTCACCGTAGTCCCCCTCGGATGCCACCGTCGACACATATGTCCAGTTAAAATATCGGAGGATCTCCGCCATCGCCTTGGCTTGGAAAAAATCAGGCGGCACGGTGCGGGCGAAGTAGTCATATCGTGTCTTGTCGCTGAGTTTGGCGCTGGTGGAAGCGTAGCTGATCTGAGGGATCTGAAAGAGTCGCAGCAAGTTGGCCACCTACGGAAAAACACAACAAGGCGAGAATGTTTTGTCACTTGATCAACGTTTTCCTGGGCGGAAGCAAATTTGTTTAGCAGTCGTTTCTTTGCTGCGAGGTAAAAGTGTCAACATCTCGGCGTTCATAGCTGTCAGTCCGACATGCAGTGTTATGTGTCGGGGTTTTCAAATTGTCAGCCATCGAGAGCGCTAAGTGACAGGCACCACAGTGTGGAGAATGTACTGCAAAAAAAACTGCAAACCCCGTCGGAAAGTTCCTGCGACACTCGAAGAAAGGAAAGAGACGGTGGTGGCTGAGGGCAGGAACATATTTACGTGTAAGGGAATCAAACGTTGGACTTTTTACAACAAGGGACTGAGTGGTTTTTGCTTGAGGCGGTCGTTGTCGAAGCCTCAGGGCGGTAAATCAAATCTGCTTGGGAATTTTGCAGTTGCTCTTATTGTCTTATTGCTGGACTCTTGGAACATTGGCTTCATCCACTGTCGGAATATCCATCCCTCCATCTCCACATAGCTGTTTGACACCCCTGCACAAACTGAAGCTCCATTGTTCCACTGTACAGAAGACAATAAAACTTTATTCCACCTTTCAATGACCCATGTTTGGTGATATCCTGCTAATTTTATGCTAACAAGGCCTTTGAAGGCCTTTGGTTCCGGGTTTCCACAAGAAAAGCTCTGATAAAATATTCCACTGTTCTCCAATATCTTTTTTTTTTTAAAGTTTATTTTTTTATTTTTTTTTAATTTTTAAATTTTTTAAAACAATTATTTTTCTATACAAAATAAGTAAAAAAAAAATAAACAAATCAAGAATAACGAAAATAAATAAATAAATCAGTAATAAATAAATAAAAATAAACTCTACAATAATAAAACATTCCATTATTATTTATTATTTATTCTATAAGAATAAAGAAAATAAATAAATAAATAAATCAGTAATAAATAAATAAAATAATAATAAAACAGCAAATACAAAAAATGTAAAAAGAAACCACATATAGTTGGTGGGTAGACAAATTATTATTTTTCAGATAATTCAATAATTCAATAATTCTTTGGACATAGGAAGTCATCATCAATGGACAAAACTCTACAATAATAAAACATTCCATTATTATTTATTTTTTATTATATAAGAATAAAGAAAGGTGAATAAAGGTGGGTAGACAAATTATTATTTTTCACATATTTAACCGTTAACATGAACATTAACGAAACTTCATAAATTTACCCAATTAGCAAGTTAGCATCGTACTCGCTTCCATCTGGTTAGCAGCGTCGTAACTTTAACCACATGTTTGATGAGCTGCTTTATCTTATGACTTGATTTATTCCAAATCATTTCCTATATTTATTTGAACCCGGTGTCATAAGCCTGTAGCTTCATGCTAATACAATGACTTAGCTTTAAGCTGTCGTTTCTGGGTACATGATACCATACAGCATCTATATCAAACATTGAAAAAACTTTCATATCAAGGCGGGGGCCTCAAAGTAGCATCCTGTGTGCCGCATTTGGCCCGCGGGCCGCAACTTTGAGACCGCTGATTTAAATTTAGATTTAAGATCCAACAGTGCCAAATGGAAATGTCTGAACAAGAGGGGTCCGATACTGTGGAACCCAAGTCCATTGCAAAAGCAGCCTGAAACATTCCTTGTGTGATGCATCAGTGGTTTTAAATCACGGAATCTTTGATCTCGTGCCGGATCAGATGGGTGAATATTTAATGAGCCAATGCGCCAGGAATCTCCAGACCCTAACATTTGTTGGGAAGATCCGGTTCGACACACACACACACACACACACAATAGAAAAATATGACTTGAACTCTTGCAATCAGATTGTCCTCCTTCTCCCCACCCATCATTATCATAAAGCAATTTAGATCTATTTCCGTTTCATCTGAGATGTTCCGACTGAAATTAAAATCTCGATTGCAGAAACGCACGAGTGCACCTTTCACATCAGTTCAAAGGTTAGGAAGCCAGGTCAGCCGGAGAATGCAGGCGGCCTAATAATGACATTTCTGTATGAAATAGTATTTCAATTGCCTTGACAGTCTTTCCCAACATGTGGAGAAGCAGCTGGCTGCGGTGCGCCGGCTCTCCGAGGAGCGAGTTGGACTGATATCCGTTGTGGCAAGTGACACATAAACAACACCGAGCCAAAACCCACTCCTTCGATTCATGAAAAAAAAAACCTTCTCCTGTACGGGATGTCCTCATTTGGTTGGTTGGGAATTATGAGAAACCAACAGAGAAGGTGGGAGCGAGACAAATATTGATAGAATCCATACCAGGCTTGTATTGGCATCTAATCCATATTAGCATGATAAGAGTGATATGTTTTGATTCTTTGATCTTTGTTTTTGTTATGTTGTTTGGAATAAATTCATATATTTATAAACTCAGCTAATAATTCTTTGGACATAGGAAGTCATCATCAATGGACAAAACTCTACAATAATAAAACATTCCATTATTTATTATTTATTAATAAACTCAGCTAATAATTCTTTGGACATAGTCATCATAAGTCATCATCAATGGACAAAACTCTACAATAATAAAACATTCCATTATTTATTATTTATTATTTATTATTTATTATTTATTATTTATTATTTATTATTTATTATTTATTATTTATTATTTATTATTTATTATTTATTATTTATTATTTATTATTTATTATTTATTATTTATTATTTATTATTTATTATTTATTATTTATTATTAAATTCAGCTAATAATTCTTTGGACATAGTCATCATAAGTCATCATCAATGGAAAAAACTCTACAATAATAAAACATTCCATTATTTATTTATTATTTTATTAATTTTTATTTATTAATAAACTCAGCTAATAATTCTTTGGACATAGTCATCATAAGTCATCATCAATGGACAAAACTCTACAATAATAAAACATTCAATTTATTATTTATTATTTATTATTTATTATTTATTATTTATTATTTATTATTTATTATTTATTATTTATTATTTATTATTTATTATTTATTATTTATTATTTATTATTTATTATTTATTATTAAATTCCGCTAATAATTCTTTGGACATAGTCATCATAAGTCATCATCAATGGACAAAACTCTACAATAATAAAACATTCCATTTATTATTTATTATTTATTATTTATTATTTATTATTTATTATTTATTATTTATTATTTATTATTTATTATTTATTATTTATTATTTATTATTTATTATTTATTATTTATTATTTATTATTTATTATTTATTATTTATTATTTATTAATAAATTCAGCTAATAATTCTTTGGACGTAGTCATCATAAGTCATCATCAATGGACAAAACTCTACAATAATAAAACATTCTATTTATTATTTATTATTTATTCAATAAATAAACATAAAACATCTTGATTCATGTACAGAGTCAGGCCAAATGATCTGACACATTTGTAGGTTAAATAAAAGGCAAATAAAGTAAAGAAACAAAAAAGTATCGCACTTTCATTGTGGCAACGTTCATCAAAACAAACCAATCTGTAACTGCAACACAACGAGCGTTCCGTTTGCACTCCAATCTTTTGGTACGCATGATCCCGTACCAGCTGGGAACCCCAATATTGTTATGGGTTACCAATTTTAGAGCTACTGGATCTGCAATTTTTAAAACATCACAAAACACAATGGCATTAACACTTTTTGGTTTCTTTACTTTATTTGCCTTTTATTTAACCTTCTAATGTATCAGATCATTTTATCTGACCGTTTAGAAAAATGCTCTACAACCACATTGTCAACAGAAGTTCTGGAGAACACTATAGAAAACATCTTGTTCCTCTCATGAGATAAATGCTGACCAAACTTTGAATAAATTAATAACTAGCTACAAATTGCTATGTTAGACATTTTTGTCCACTTCCTGTGTAGGGTGCGGACACGTTCTAGCTTCTGTTGGTTTGTTTCACAACAAAGGAAGTCGGAAAGGCTGCGAGGGCTCCTGCAGGGAAGTCAAGGAAGGTACGGTTGGGATTTCAATGCAGATGTGTGTAAGATGTGATTGTTTGCATCAGTGGCTTTTGTCATTGAGACAATACGGGAACATCCAACATCTGACGTAACGTATATGACTTGTCATACCAGTTGTACATGTACATCAGGGGTCTCAAACTCAATTTACTTGGGGGCCACTGGAGCTAGGGTCTGGGTTTTCCAAAAAAAACAAAAAACGCATTTATTAAAAACAAAAAATATACAAACTTTTTCAGTGCTTTGGTTCCGATTTTCTACATGAAAAGCTCTGATAAAACATTCCACTGTTCTCAAATATCTTCATTTTTATTTTTCTGCACAAAATAAGATGAAAAATAAATAAACAAATCAAGAATAAAGAAAATCAATCAATCAGTAATAAATAAATATAATAATAATAATAAAAAGTTAAGAAAGCACATATAGTTGGTGGGTAGACAAATGATTTTTTTCATATTAAAATGAACAAAGCATTATTAGAGCCCTGTAGACATGACAAAACACGACTATAGTCACATTTATACTCTTTTTATTTACAACATATTGCGCAACTGCAGGGTCTTGAGACACATGCTAACTCGCAAACTAGAGAGCTAGCCACCTAAACGGTAGCCTTCAAGTTATTTCCTTTCAACTTAAATAGCCAAAAACTTACCACTTCCACACGGATAGGGAGGATAACTATTAACAGTTATTTAACCTTTAACATGAACATGAATCAAACGTAATCATTTTTTCTGGGTACATGATACCATACAGCATCCATATCAAACATTAAACTTTCATATCAAGGCGGGGGCCTCAAACTAGTGTCCTGCGGGCCACATTTGGCCCACGGGCCGCGTGTTTGAGACCCCTGATTTACAACATATTGCGCAACGGCAGGGTCTTGAGACACATGCTAACTCGCAAACTAGAGAGCTAGCCACCTAAACGGTAGCCTTCAAGTTATTTCCTTTCAACTTAAATAGCCAAAAACTTACCACTTCCACACGGATAGGGAGGATAACTATTAACAGTTATTTAACCTTTAACATGAACATGAATCAAACGTAATCATTTTTTCTGGGTACATGATACCATACAGCATCCATATCAAACTTGCGCGGGCCGCAATAACATTAAACTTACTTACTTACTACCGGGTATCGTACTAACTGAACTAATTATATCACAAAAGACTAGAAAATTTGCCGGGAAATGAAAATAGTATCGTAATAAGCAGTAATTCGTTATAACCGATATCGAAATAACGAGACATTACTGTAATAATAATAATAATACATTTTATTTCAAAGTGCCTTTCAGGACACCCGAGGTTGCTGTACAGAAGATATAAAAACAGGAATATAAAATACAAGATAAAAGAGAACAAACAATGAATAAAAATAAATAAATAAGTAAAATAAATAATAATAAACAATAAATAAGGGGGGGGGCATGTGACGCAGTTAGAGAGAGTAAGCTAGTTTGAACAGATGAGTTTTGAGTTTGGATTTGAAAATGGGAAGGGTGGCAGAGTTATGAAGTCTGGTGGCAATGAGTTCCAGAGTTTGGGGGCTGAAAGCTCTGCCCCCCATAGTGCTAAAGCGTGCAGAGGTAAGGGGGGGGGGGGGGGGGGGCAAGGTTATGGATGGACTTGTAGGTGTACAGAAGGATTTTTGGTGATTCTTTGAGTCACTGGGAGCCAGTGGACTTGGTGCAAGATGGGGGAGATGTGGTGGGATGAGGGGGTCCTGGTGATGATCCGGGCAGCAGAGTCCTGAACCAGTTGTAGCTTATGGAGGGATTTTTAAGTTAATAAAATACTAACTAAGCAGTACTCATGTACCGCATCATACCGTACAGTAGCGTTTATTTGCCCCGGTTCAGCCGCCAGAACACGGAAGTTATTATTTCTTCACTTTTGTCGCGGTTGCTTAGTAACTATGAACGGTTAGATCCACAGAACGAGGATGTTTTTGATCAGGTTGTGCCCCCTCATCTGCAATCTGCAGGAGTGCGGCGGAGCCATGCGTTGGTACTGCAACACGCATTCAGCCCTTCCATCCGTTTTACAAGGACACTTACTCTGTGATGACGCACTCACAAAGTCCAAGGTGTTCGTTCTCCATCAGGTTTAACATCCACTCAACATCTACTAGGACAGTGATTTTCAACCACACTAGTGTACCTTGAGAAACCGTCAGGTGTGCCGTGAGGAATTATCCAATATTACTTTTTATAATTAACATTTATTAATCATTTGCAAATATTATGTCAATAGCCATTATGTCAATAGTATACATCAGGCGTCTCAAACTCAATTTACCTGGGGGCCACTGGAGCTAGGGTCTGTGCAAGGCTGGGCCGCATCAGGTTTTCAAAAAAAAACCAAAAAAAACGCATTTATTAAAAACAGAAAAATATACAAAATTTTTCAGTGCTTTGGTTCCGATTTTCTACAATAAAAGTTCTGATAAAACATTCCACTGTTCTCAAATATCTTAATTTTTATTTTTCTACACAAAATAAGATGAAAAATAAATAAACAAATCAAGAATAAAGAAAATCAATCAATCAGTAATAAATAAATATAATAATAATAATAAAAAGTTAAGAAAGCACATATAGTTGGTGGGTAGACAAATGATTTTTTTCATATTAAAATGAACAAAGCATTATTAGAGCCCTGTAGACATGACAAAACACGACTATAGTCACATTTATACTCTTTTTATTTACAACATATTGCGCAACTGCAGGGTCTTGAGACACATGCTAACTCGCAAACTAGAGAGCTAGCCACCTAAACGGTAGCCTTCAAGTTATTTCCTTTCAACTTAAATAGCCAAAAACTTACCACTTCCACACGGATAGGGAGGATAACTATTAACAGTTATTTAACCTTTAACATGAACATGAATCAAACGTAATCATTTTTTCTGGGTACATGATACCATACAGCATCCATATTAAACTAACATTAAACTTTCATATCAAGGCGGGGGCCTCAAACTAGTGTCCTGCGGGCCACATTTGGCGTGTTTGAGACCCCTGATCTAAACCCTTCTATACTTTATTCACAAGTGCAGTTTTATTAAAAAAGAAAATATATATCTATATAAAACATGTCCCGAGTTTAATTATAAAATATTAACAAGATTGAATTTGATCTTTTCCTGTTTAAATTGATCCTGGGTGCGTTCTTTCAGCGCATGCTCAGATATGACGTAACACGTTCAGATCCAGACGTTCTTCACTTTTAAAAATGGAGGCCAGCAATCGGAATTGGACTAAGCAAAGTTTGTTTTTGATTCAAACTAAATTTCAAGACTGGACAGACGAAAAACTGGCAATACAGAGTTATTCCGACAAGTGAAAGAAAAACGTGATGTTGATGTTTACGTTTTACTGGGCATGCCCTATTGACTATTGTGTTGAATTTTCACGGCGCATGTAGACAAGAGATTGGAATATTCCTTTCCATGGATACCATTGTTTCCCGAAAGGTGATTGGGAAAGAGAAAAAGTGGTGATGTAAAAACATGGCTACTGTGGAGTGTCTGTGGTGTAAAGACTGGCAGAGCGATGTAATATTGGTCCGTGTGGCAACACCTACCTTGTCCCTACCATAGACTTATTGATGCACGTGTGACGTCGTGATTACATTTTGTAAACATTTTTGAAGATTTTTCCAATGTAAAAAACGTGCCGTGGCTCAAAAAAGGTTGAAAAACACCGTACTCGGAGGACAAACCAAATTTGACTCCCCCCCAGTTGTTGACGTATGCTGTGAAGAAGCGTTGAATGAGTTGCTAAGGAGAACATGATACATCTTGCCTCCGCACAAATAGACAATTCTGCCAAGCCACTGAATAATCCAATCATATGTGAATTATTTATGATTTCACAAGCACATTCTTTACTTTTATTCATGAATAATGAATTTTCCCTGCGTAGCTTTACTGATACGTTTCATCATTATTGTTCTTTCTTGGCCTGGATTCTGTCATGTGTGAATCCATCTTGAAATCCCTCGTATGGCTCCGTGCATGCCATGAGATTGGCAGCCATGACGACCTGCGAGCGAGGACGACTCTATAAATAGGCTTGTTTGTGCGTGATCGAACCAAGAGTCCTCGGCTCATAAATTTGGCTTATTATTCTGCGCGCACAGTTTGGGCTGAAAATGTCAAGAAGTGCGTTCGTGTCAAGGAGCGTTCGCTTTGAATATCGGCGCGCCTTCTTGCCAGCATTTCTTCTCCCATCTCATTAGCGACTGGAAACTGGGGTAGCGCTTCTTTAGATGGATGTTAAAATGCATTCATTGACACAGGTAGATATTCTTATATTCTTACACAAATTGGCATTAAAGTCCCTGATATGATTTAGCAACTTTTCTTAAATACGTTATTTGTAATTAATTATGTTCTCCAAGTGAACGGAACAAAACACCTGCCTTCAAAACACACACCGGATTTGCTTATCTTTCAATGATTGTTTTAAATAAGCTTCTTAATGCTTTGTACCATCATTTGTTTAATACTTCGTTACAACTGAAGCCGTCAGCCTGCGCGGCCCGCAGTAAACATTCAGTGAAAAGATGTTTACATGACATGAAATATTGCCACCTACTTTGAAATAGGTAACATGAATGCCAAGTGAAAGAATAAGTTTGCTTTTTATACCATACATAGCCCTGCCAAATGTGGCCCGCAGGACACTAGTTTGAGGCCCCCGCCTTGATATGAAAGTTTAATATTAAGTTTGATATGGATGCTGTATGGTATCATGTACCCAGAAAAAATGATTACGTTTGATTCATGTTCATGTCAAAGGTTAAATAACTGTTAATAGTTATCCTCCCTATCCGTGTGGAAGTGGTAAGTTTTTGGCTATTTAAGTTGAAAGGAAATAACTTGAAGGCTACCGTTTAGGTTGCTAGCCGTCTAGTTTGCGAGTTAGCATGTGTCTCAAGACCAGGGGTCTTAAACACGTGGCCCGCAGGACACTAGTTTGAGGCCCCCGCCTTGATATGAAAGTTTAATGTTAGTGCGGCCCGCGCAAGTTTGATATGGATGCTGTATGGTATCATGTACCCAGAAAAAATGATTACGTTTGATTCATGTTCATGTTAAAGGTTAAATAACTGTTAATAGTTATCCTCCCTATCCGTGTGGAAGTGGTAAGTTTTTGGCTATTTAAGTTGAAAGGAAATAACTTGAAGGCTACCGTTTAGGTGGCTAGCTCTCTAGTTTGCGAGTTAGCATGTGTCTCAAGACCCTGCAGTTGCGCAATATGTTGTAAATAAAAAGAGTATAAATGTGACTATAGTCGTGTTTTGTCATGTCTACAGGGCTCTAATAATGCTTTGTTCATTTTTCGTTCGTTTTTTAAGTTTTTATTATTTGCCGTTTTATTATTATTATTATATTTATTTATTACTGATTGATTGATTTTCTTTATTCTTGATTTGTTTATTTATTTTTCATCTTATTTTGTGTAGAAAAATAAAAATTAAGATATTTGAGAACAGTGGAATGTTTTATCAGAGCTTTTATTGTAGAAAATCGAAACCAAAGCAAAGTTTTTTAATTTTTTTTTTTTAATAAATGTGTTTTTTTTGTTTTTTGGAAAACCTGATGCGGCCCAGTCTCACCCAGACCCGAGCTCCGGTGGCCCCCAAGTAAATTGAGTTTGAGACCCCTGGTTTAAATGATTGTTTAAGAAATCTGAGTTCATTGTTTACATTTCAATAAATATTTCTTTAAACTTGAGACCTGGAATATTTGTTATCATTGTAATTTTTTCTTTTTTTTGCTCCCAATAGACTTCTATACCGCTATGTACATCTGTGCAGTACTTTGTTTTTTTACATTCATTATAGTTACACTCGAGACTGCAATATCTAAATGCAATATACTAAGTTCTATGTAAATATTTCTATAATGCCTCATATTAACTCACTGGCAAGATCTCAGTGTATTGACTAGTCATATATCTCATCTTGTTTCATATTATCTACATCAGGGGTGCTCACACTTTTTCAGCATGCGAGCTACTTTTAAAATGAGCGAGTCAAAATGATCTACCCACTACAAAAATGCAAAACATCTATTTATTTTCAAATGTATTGAGGATTATTTGTACGTACAATGTATGTTGATGTACCTTACATAACCAAATGAGCCAATATTGCAAAACACACATAATTAACTATTAACATTTTTTGTAATTACCTGAGTTTACTTTGATGACTTGCACTGAATTGAACCAGCCAGGGATGCATAGTCCGGACAGTAGCTGCTGATAGCCAGCCTCAAGCACACTTCCAAATGTTTATCAGTCATGGATAATATCCGTATCATAATATCCGTATAATATTCCATATCCGTATGGAAGTGATATGTTTTTTGCCTTTTTACTTGGTCCAGCTCCTTCACTCATTTTAGTGACCATAAACTTTAGCGAGGGCTTAAAATCTGACGCAATTCGCCGACTAGCTTAGCACTTTGCATCGTTGTTTACGCATGAGCGGTGACCTAAAGGTCAAAATTCAGTTGTCATCTGACTGGTTGTCCTGTATGTCAATCAAGTAACGGGGATGGATGATAGGATGATATTTTTTTAATGTCACGCCGCGATCGACCAGCGATCGACCAGTACCACCTCCGCGATCGACCGGTAGCTCGCGATCGACTTAATGAGCACCCCTGATCTACATACTGTATTGTATATAACTCTGGGTAAAACTGTTGATTTTGTTAATACTTGTTGTTTATATTGTTTATTTTTCTATATTGTGTATTTTGTACTGCTTAACTGATTCTGTACTCTTGCTGCTGTTGTGCAATGCAAATTTAAATATAATCTTTTCATATAAGCAGTATCGGCGACAAATATCGGCCCAAGCAAAATCGGCCATCGAGTAAGGGTGATGGAAAAAAATCGGCATCGGCATCGGCCGAAAAAAAAATAAAAAATGAATCTGTTGCATGGAAATCGGTAATAAAGTTCACACAGTTCTGCTACTGCAGAGGTAGGGAACCTATGGCTCGGGAGCCAGGTAGGGCTCTTTTGATGACTGTATCTGGCTCTCGAGCATTTCTTACCACAATAAAAATGTATTTTTGCTAACATTTTAAAGTAAACATCACAGAAATCACTGTTAAAAATAATATTAAAAATCAAAACTTTATTATGCATTTTAATTCGTCCATCTATTTTCTACTGCAATATGGCCGACCATATCCATCTTTCTTGATGATATTTTCCAGGTCAAACACCAAAACTTGATTATTACTGTGCTGGCCACACCCCATTGGCGTGGGGTAGTGTGCCTGGTCTACGTAATTAGAGCCCATTATATCTAAAACTGTTGGTCTTACATAAAAATGCACACATTTTATTGCATTCAATGTTTAAAAAAATGTATATGGCTCTCACAGATACATATTTTAAAATATCTGGCCTTCATGGCTCTCTTAGCCAAAAAGGTTCCCGACCCCTGTGCTACTGTATCCGGACTCTGACCGGAGTTCTGGTGCGGATGAGGCGCTCCATGGAACCTACCTAACACACATACAGTCCACATCCCACACCGTGTATGTATGTAGATGCGTATCATAAAGAGATTTACATCCCTACTCGGTGAGTCATATTTAGCGTCACACATCACTGGGGGTATGAAAGAGGAGTTTATGCATATTCATATGCGAGTGTATGGAAAAAAAACCCAAAGCCAGGCTTGAGGCGAATGTTCCTGGACTGAAGTATGAAATCTGATTAGCCTTCGCCTTTTGGACCCGGCGCTCTAAATGAGGGAAATACTGATGAAATACCGACACGATGTTGGACATCTTGATAGATTAAAGCGTTTTTCTTTGGCATGCGAATGTTGTTATGAAAGAAAGCGCGATAATTTTTTGGTGCTTCACACCTGCTTTTTTTTTCAAGCAACAGCCTCGAAAATACACAAATAGGAGAGTCATTAAAGGAGTCCAGATGGCCACGCGGACTTATTTGTAAAAGTGTAAAAAAAATGTCTCAAATGGCGGAGCGCCACGTGACGCCATGTGACTCTGCCTCCATTTTCATTGCCGCCACGTCCGTTTCTGTGGAGCGTTTGATCACTCCACATCCTCCACGCGCCAAAGCACCAGACTGCCCGGCTGCGACCGCAGATGGGGAAGACGGGAACGAGCCGGCGAGAGTGTCACAGAACTTCGCCTCCGCGCTTAAGTCACTCTAAGTCAGGGGTGGGCAAACTACGGCCCGGGGGCCACATCCGGCCCGCCAAGTGTTTGAATACGGCCCGCCCAATCTTTCCAAAGTATTTAATTTAAACTCAACATACAACCTGGCATCATGGCCTGAGCCAACCTTTTGATGGTTGTATCAATTTCGTTGTTTGACATGGTCTGTTGTTTACAAAGTGCTCCTGAAAAAAGGGACACAAGCACATAATAATAATAATAATAATAATTATTATTATTATTATTATTATATTTATTATTATTAGATTATTATAATTACTATTAGAACTATTATGATTATTATAATTATTATATTAATGCTAATTATTATATTGATTATATATAATATTATTGTTATATTTGCATATTTTACATAATAATAATATAATAATTATTATTTTAATTTTATTTTAATTATTATAATATTTTATTATTTTTAAAATATTTAAATATAAATATAAAATAATAAATAATAATAGCAGATTGCATGACAATTTTACAGATACAATAATACCAGGTGGACTGTTACGTGTAAAATATATAGTCTGCCCCCCCCCCCCCCCCCCCCGCCCCCCCTGTAAATTTTGTCATGTCAATGCGGCCCGCAAGTCAAAAAGTTTGCCCACCCCTGCTCTAAGTCACTCATGCAACGGCAGCATAGCGAGGCCCGCAGCCAGCTCCGCCTCCATATCCGCGATTGTCACACCGCGCCACCGGCGGCACGGGAACATGCTACTTCTTTGCGACAGATTTGGACGGCGTTTGCCGCTTTTTCGCCACCTGTCAGTTCAGCTCGTTGCCACGCAGCGGCCTTGCCTTCAGGCTGAAAAAAAAACGCTCATCAGGATTAAATCCCGCCACAGTTCGAAATATTCACTGACTCACGGTGGATTAATGCACAAATCATGCATGCGTCTGCCAGACGGAGCCGGAATCGGTGAAAAAATATGCCGAAATATGTACAGTCACACACTCCAAATGCAAATCTTGGTGTAAAATATCGTCCCATTTAATAATTGCAACCCAACTTGACATTTCATTGTACGTGTAAACATTCATTCAAGATGGCTGCCATCAAACCGTTTCTTAGACCGGTGGTTTTCAACCACTGTCCCGCGGCACACTAGTGTACCTTGAGAAACCGTCAGGTGTGCCATAAGGAATTATCCAATATCACTTTTTATAATTAACATTTATTAATTATCATTTGGGACAGCACGGCGGTCTAGTGGTTAGCGCGCAGACCTCACAGCTAGGTGACCAGGGTTCAATTCCACCCTCGGCCATCTCTGTGTGGATGTTTGCATGTTCTCCCCGTGCATGCGTGGGTTTTCTCCGGGTACTCCGGTTTCCTCCCACATTCCAAAAACATGCTAGGTTAATTAGCGACTCCAAATTGTCCATAGGTATGAATGTGAGTGTGAATGGTTGTTTGTCTATATGTGCCCTGTGATTGGCTGGCGACCAGTCCAGGGTGTACCCCGCCTCTCGCCCATAGACAGCTGGGATAGGCTCCAGCACCCCCACAACAGTATCACTCAGATACTGTGAACATCCAGCAGCAACACAACATTTTGGTCTTGAAAAATATACTGAACCAGGGCTGCACAGCGGACGGGTGGTTAGCACACAGGCTCCACAGCAAGGAGACCAGGGTTCGATTCCACCCTCGGCCATCTCTGTGTGGAGTTTGCATGTTCTCCCAGTGCATGCGTGGGTTTTCTCCGGGTACTCCGGTTTCCTCCCACATTCCAAAAACATGCTAGGTTAATTAGCCACTCCAAATTGTCCATAGGTATGAATGTGAGTGTGAATGGTTGTTTGTCTATATGTGCCCTGTGATTGGCTGGCCACCAGTCCAGGGTGTACCCCGCCTCTCGCCCGAAGACAGCTGGGATAGGCTCCAGCATCCCCCGCGATCCTCGTGAGGAAAAAGCGGTAGAAAATGAATGAATGAATAATCATCATTTGCAAATAGACTATATATATATAGACTATATATTTTACATGTAACAGTCCACCTGGTATTATTGTATCTGTAAAATTGTCATGCAATCTGCTATTATTATTTATTATTTTATATTTATATTTAAATATTTTAAAAATAATAAAATATTATAATAATTACAATAAAATTAAAATAATAATTATTATATTATTATTATGTAAAATATGCAAATATAACAATAATATTATATATAATTAATATAATAATTAGCATTAATATAATAATTATAATAATCATAATAGTTCTAATAGTAATTATAATAATCTAATAATCTAATAATAATAAATATAATAATAATAATAATAATAATTATTATTATTATTATTATGTGGTTGTGTCCCTTTTTTCAGGAGCACTTTGTAAACAACAGACCATGTCAAAAAACGAAATCTATACAACCATCAAAAGGTTGGCTCAGGCCATGATGCCAGGTTGTATGTTGAGTTTAAATGAAATACTTTGGAAAGATTGGGCGGGCCGTATTCAAACACTTGGCGGGCCGGATGTGGCCCCCGGGCCGTAGTTTGCCCACCCCTGATCTAAACCCTTCTATACTTTATTCACAAGTGCAGTTTTATTAAAAAAGAAAATATATATGTATATAAAACATGTCCTGAGTTTAATGATAAAATATTATCAAGATTGAATTTGATCTTTTCCTGTTTAAATTGATCCCGGGTGCGTTCTTTCAGCGCATGCTCAGATATGACGTAACACGTTCAGATCCAGACGTTCTTCACTTTTAAAAATGGAGGCCGGCAATCGGCACTGGACTAAGCAAAGTTTGTTTTTGAAACTAAATTTCAAGACTGGACACACGAAAAACTGGCAGCTTCCTGTATTGTTTGTAATTGTGTTAATTGAACGGTAATTCAGAGTACTATCACTCAGGTAAACAAACATCGAGGTTCGTGAGACGGTAAAGACTTGAGGGATGTGTCAATAGGAAGAAACATTTGGAGATGTTATAACCTAATTTATTTCATGTTTCATTTCAGCTGCAGCCATCGCCCCCCCCCCCCCCCCCCCCCCGCAATCCTCAGTAAACGTACATATCGCTGCGAAAGATGTTTATATAAGATGTATAATGCTGAAATTATGTAAAGACATTTGACGTCAGAGTCATTTGACGTCATTGGACGTCATTCTTGTATATATATATATATATATATAAAATATAATATAATAAATAAATAAAATTAGACAAATAATTCAAGGTGGACTGTTGGAATTATAAGCAAATACAAATATACATATATACAAATATACATATATACAAATATAATATATATAAATAAGTAAATAAATAAAATAAATAAATAATAAATGTATAAAAAAGAATATATTAAATATAATAAATATAATATGTAAAAAAATAATATATTAAATATATGTAATATAATTAATAATATAATATATATATATATATATATATATATATATATATATATATATATATATATATAAAATATAATAAATAAATAAAATTGGACAAATAATTCAAGGTGGACTGTTGGAATTATAAGCAAATACAAATATGCATATATACAAATATACATATATACAAATATAATATATACAAATAAGTAAATAAACAAAATAAATAAATAATAAATGTATAAAAAAAGAATATATTAAATATAATACATATAATATGTAAAAAAATAATATATTAAATATATGTAATATAATTAATAATATAATATATATATATATATATATATATATATATATATATATATATATATATATATATATATATATATATATATATATATATATATATATATATATATATATATATATATATATATATATATATAATAAATAAATAAAATTGGACAAATAATTCAAGGTGGACTGTTGGAATTATAAGCAAATACAAATATACATATATACAAATATACATATATACAAATATAATATATACAAATAAGTAAATAAACAAAATAAATAAATAATAAATGTATAAAAAAAGAATATATTAAATATAATACATATAATATGTAAAAAATAATATATTAAATATATGTAATATAATTAATAATATAATTATATATATATATATATATATATATATATATATATATATATATATATATATATATATATATATATATATATATATATATATATATATATATAAATCATATAAAATATAATATAATAAATAAATATAAAAAATAAATATAAAAAATATTCTGGCCCCCCGCACAGTTTTGTTAACTCAATGCGGCCCACGAGTCCAAAAGTTTGCCCACCCCTGTTCTAGGTGCTACATTTCAAGCTTAGTCGCTTTCTCATGCAGATGAACTCCTGGCCTCCCGACCTCGTCAACATTCTCACCAGTGTCGCTGCAGGTAGACCGACATGAGAAGCCAACTCATTCATTTATTTGTCTCTTGTGTACAGATGCATCCGCTAATGCGGTACCTAGCGTGCCCTAATGACCTGAAATGTCACACAGCAGATAGAACGGGCTCCGACCCAGCAGGGCTCCAAGCAATGCTTTGCATTATATTCTTTTTAAAGGCCACGTTTTATTAACGAATGCACTCAGACGTTACATAAGCTAAATAAATGAAGCTGCCCAGCAATGGGGCGGGCGGACGGAGGGATTTGGTTCTCATCATGAAAACTGAACTTTGTCGCAATAAAGCGAGTTGTCCGACGGCGATAAAGGGAACCGACGTCCTGCGGTGCGATCCTAAACATCAGGAAGATTCACTGGGAAGCTCGGTCAGCGCTCAGACTCATAATAGTGCATCCATAAATTACCACAAGACAAGGGCGTTCTCCAAGGACCCCCGGGTGCCGGGTCCCGCTAAAATTACACCTCGTTTATCAAATCCCTTAGTTCCGAACTGTCCTTTACACCAGGAATCAGGTGCTCTCGATTCTCTTCGCACATCATTTCCCTGGAGCTCACTATCTGTGTAATGTATCACGCTGTAATCTACTGTACTTTATTTATTTTACTTTTTTCAAACATTATAGGAAAGTGTTTCAATGGCTAGCGAAGGGCTGCAGATGGATGCTGAAGCATAAATTCCGTATATTGCAGGTTAACAGTTAACAGTGTCTTATGCTAGCCTCTGTTGTCGACAAACCCTGACTTTGTGTCTAAGTTTAGTAAGACACAAAGTAAGTTATTACATATTTATGCTAATTTGTAGCCGAATAACTGTCCCTTGCGTTCTGTTGACATACCAGACTGTTGTACTACGTGCTGTTATGTACTGTGGTTGTACTGTACTGTATGTTGCATTTTTCCAATTTCATATTTGTACGTAGACTTAAATTTTGACAAACAAATTTCTAAATATATAATAATAATAATAATAATAATAATACATTTTATTTGTATAGCGCTTTTCAAGATACTCAAAGACACTTTACAAAAGAATGAAGTTGAATAGTAAGCAAGTAAACAGAATAAAAGACACACCAAAATACAACATTCATTGGTTAGTACACAGTTAACCCTTGTATTATGTTACGGGTCAATTTGACCCGTTTCAGTGACTTTTCCTCATCTAGGGTCATTAACACAAAAACTGAAACGGGTCAACATAATACAAGGGTTAACAAATCATGCTAGTTAACCTTGTATTATGTTATGGGGCAATTTGACCCGTAGGTTAATTGGCGACTGTGTTTTTGGTTAACTAGCATGATTTGTTAACCCTTGTATTATGTTACGGGTCAATTTGACCCGTTTCAGTTTTTGTGTTCATGACCCTAGATGAGGAAAAGTCACAAAATTTCATGAAGAAAAAGAAAGGATAACCAGTACTTTGGTCAACACAAAAACTGAAACGGGTCAAATTGACCCGTAACATAATACAAGGGTTAACAAATCATGCTAGTTAACCTTGTATTATGTTACGGGTCAATTTGACCCGTTTCAGTTTTTGTGTTCATGACCCTAGATGAGGAAAAGTCACAAAATTTCATGAAGAAAAAGAAAGGATAACCAGTACTTTGGTCAACACAAAAACTGAAACGGGTCTAATTGACCCGTAACATAATACAAGGGTTAACAAATCATGCTAGTTAACCTTGTATTATGTTACGGATCAATTTGACCCGTTTCAGTTTTTGACAAATCATGCTAGTTAACCTTGTATTATGTTACGGATCAATTTGACCCGTTTCAGTTTTTGACAAATCATGCTAGTTAACCTTGTATTATGTTACGGATCAATTTGACCCGTTTCAGTTTTTGACAAATCATGCTAGTCAACCTTGTATTGTGTTACGGATCAATTTGACCCGTTTCAGTTTTTGTGTTAATGACCCTAGATGAGGAAAAGTCACAAAATTTCATGAAGAAAAAGAAAGGATAACCAGTACTTTGGTCAACACAAAAACTGAAACGGGTCAAATTGACCCGTAACATAATACAAGGGTTAACAAATCATGCTAGTTAACCTTGTATTATGTTACGGATCAATTTGACCCGTTTCAGTTTTTGTGTTAATGACCCTAGATGAGGAAAAGTCACAAAATTTCGTGAAGAAAAAGAAAGGATAACCAGTACTTTGGTCAACACAAAAACTGAAACGGGTCTAATTGACCCGTAACATAATACAAGGGTTAACAAATCATGCTAGTTAACCTTGTATTATGTTACGGATCAATTTGACCCGTTTCAGTTTTTGACAAATCATGCTAGTTAACCTTGTATTATGTTACGGATCAATTTGACCCGTTTCAGTTTTTGACAAATCATGCTAGTTAACCTTGTATTGTGTTACGGATCAATTTGACCCGTTTCAGTTTTTGTGTTAATGACCCTAGATGAGGAAAAGTCACAAAATTTCATGAAGAAACAGAAAGGATAACCAGTACTTTGGTCAACACAAAAACTGAAAAGGGTCAAATTGACCCGTAACATAATACAAGGGTTAAAAAAGCGGGGCGGGGCACAGCAGTCAGATATAGAAGGTTAGACATTAAAACCAGATTTAAAGAGGTGGGTTTTGAGTTGTTTTTTGAAGGTGGGAAGGTCAGGGCAAGCACGGAGTGAATGGGGCAAAGAGTTCCAGAGAGTGGGGGGCAGCGATGGAGAAGGCTCTGTCTCCCCAGGTTCGGAGCTTGGTCTTACAGGGGAGTGCCAGGAGGTTGGAGTCTGAGGAGCGAAGGGGACGCAGGGGATTATGTGGATGGAGGAGGTCTGTGAGATATGGGGGGGTCAGATCGTGGAGGGCTTTGTAGGTGATGAGAAGAATTTTGAAGTGAATGCGTTGGGGGACGGGAAGCCAGTGGAGGTTTTGGAGGACAGGGGTAATGTGTTCACGGGAGCGGGTGGTGGTGAGGAGGCGGGCAGCGGAGTTCTGAATATATTGTAGTTTGTTGAGGGTTTTGGATGGTGTACTGTAGATAATACTGTTGCAGTAGTCCATTCTGGTTGGGATGAATGCATGGATCAGGGATTCAGCGGCAGAGAATGTAAGTGATGGACGGAGTCGGGCTATGTTCTTAAGATGGAAGAAAGCAGTCCAGATTATTTTTTTTAATGTGGGGTTCAAATGAAAGGGTGGAGTCCAGGAGGATACCAAGGTTGCGGATGAACGGGGATGGAGTGAGGGTGGCGCTGTCAAATTGAAGATGGAAATTATGGGTGGGCGCTGTGGTGTTTTTGGGACCGATGATGATAATATCTGTTTTGTCACTATTAAGTTTGAGAACATTTTGTTCCATCCAAGTTTTGATATCAGCTAAGCAGTTGGTGAGGGTGGAGTAGATGTTGGACTATATGCCACTTTTTCTCCAGCACGATTTATATGTTGGAAACTCAGTTAACACCGGAAATATTTTTTTTTATTATTTTGCCTGTTTGTCTAAATTTTTTGGTTAGCCTACAATATAGTTAATATACAGCGCTGCCTTGGTTAGCGACATGAATCCCTTCCAGAAGTTGCGACTCAAACCAAAACAGACTTAAACCAAAGCAAATGTTTGCATAAAATATGACGCAAATCCAAATAATTAATTAATTAATTAATTAATGAATTCCAGCCGTTTAGAAATGTCAACATGAAACAAACGACCAATGAATGGACTAAAAAAAAAAAAAAATTTAACATCACTTTCATTGTTTTGCAAGTAGGAAGAGGGATGAGATGATATTATGCTTGGAGGGCAGTCCTTAAAAAAAAGGTTTCTGCACTGTCTGCACAAAAAAATCAATTCACAGAGGTCTGTCAAACTTTTTTATCACACAAACACATATTTCTTTCTCTTTTCTGTGCATGATAACGCGAGAAAACGAGTTAATATCAGCTAGCTAACACAGCTGTATCATACATACGGCTTCATCGAGGACGCATGATCCAAGATGGCGGTGTAAACAAACCAAGCACAAAGATTGTTATTGCAGAAAACTACACGACTTGCATTTCGATATCTTTTAACTAATAATAGACCAAAGTCTTCCACGAAACAGCTAGCATTTATTTGTGAATTCTGAAAAAAATTTAGGAAAAACTGCGATAGTGAGAGAACGATAACCCAACCGCGATACTGCAAGTACGATCATATATCCTGAAAGTAGTGGTCTCCGCTTTAATAAGTTGGAGGGTCAACAAAAGAACACATGACAATGAAGAACATAAACGCTACTTTGATAAGAACCAATAATAACAAAATACATAATCGTGACAAGGAAGAACAATAACTAGCCGAGATTACTATTTTGACTTTATGGCGTAATACAGCCAAGCCAATTATTCCGTCCAACAAGCAGATATCTCCAACATGATTCAAAGTGAAGTGAATCCTCACATCAGCTGAGGCAGCAGAAATGCTCCTCTGCTTGAAGCTAACGGCGGGCGGCGTGTATATCTGTGGCTATTTACACAGCACAGACCCGTGCCCCGCAACAGTCGCTCCCCACTGCGAGCCCAGATTACTAACATATTACCGGCAAAAGACTCCCAGACCCAATTAGCGCAGCTTTCATCACATCAGTGCCGGGGACCGAGAGGGGCGCCGCCGCCTCTGCGAGTAAATCTGCCGTCACTTGTCATCCTGTCAAATCTGTGCGCAACATCTGCAGCATGTCGGCCTTTGACAGCGCCGCCGCTGAAGTGTGAATTACCAGGAAAGAGGAAGACATGCTCTCAATCAGATCAGTTGGGCGGCCTGGGGATGAAGGTAAACAGATCCTCCCTGGGAAACCGATACTCATTACCAACCTGTGTTAACATCCCCCGCATGCTGCTTCGTCCCAATTGGGCATCTTCAGCATCATCTATCATGGCTTTTTTCTTGGAGACCCTCTATGGAGCCTATGGGAACCATTAGACGCCTTTTTTAAATGCTGTATATGTTAACTGCTTTCATGGCCATCAGCCATCCTTTTCTCATAACTATAGCTTTGGCTAACTTTTGGTATCCATCCATACACCCATCCATACACCTCCTTCCATCCACCTATCCACCCATCCATCCATCCACCCATCCACCTCCTTCCATCCACCCATCCACCCATCCACCCAACCATCCATCCACCCAACCATCCACCCACCCATCCATCCACCCACCTCCTTGCACCCACCTATCCATCCATCCATCCAATCATCCACCCATCCACCTCCTTCCATCCACCCATCCATCTAACTCCTTCCATCATCCATCCATTCAACCATCCACTCATCCATCCATCCATCCACCAATCCACTTCCTTCCATCATCCATCCATCCATCCACTCATCCACCCATACATCCACCCATCCATCCATCCATCCATCCACCCATTCATCCATTCACTCATCCATCCACCAATCCACCTCCTTCCATCCATCCATCTATCCATCTAACTCCTTCCATCCATCCATCCACTCATCCACCCATACATCCACCCATACATCCACCCATCCATCCATCCATCCATCCACCCATTCATCCATCCACTCATCCATCCATCCATCCACCTCCTTGCACCCACCTATCCACTCATCCATCCATCCAATCATCCACCCATCCACCTCCTTCCATCCACCCACCCATCCATCAATCCATCCACCAATCCATCTCCATCCACCCATCCGCCTCCTTCCATCATCCACCCACCCATCCACCCATCCATCCACCCACCCATCCATCCATCCACCCACCAATCCACCTCCATCCACCCACCCACCCATCCATCGATCCACCAATCCACCTCCATCCACCCATCCGCCTCCTTCCATCATCCACCCATCCATCCACCCATCCATCCATCCATCCACCCACCCATCCATCCATCCATCCATCCACCCACCAATCCACCTCCATCCACCCATCCACCCACCCATCCACCCAGCCACCTCCTTCCATGCACCCACCCATCCATCCATACATCCACCCATACATCCACCCATCCATCCATCCATCCATCTAACTCCATCCATCCATCCATCCATCCATCCACCCATTCATCCATCCACTCATCCATCCACCAACCCACCTCCTTCCATCCATCCATCTATCCATCTAACTCCTTCCATCCATCCATCCACTCATCCACCCATACATCCACCCATACATCCACCCATCCATCTAACTCCTTCCATCCATCCATCCATTCAACCATCCACTCATCCATCCACCAATCCACTTCCTTCCATCCATCCATCCATCCATCTATCCATCTAACTCCTTCCATCCATCCACCCATCCACCCATTCATCCATCCACTCATCCATCCACCAACCCACCTCCTTCCATCCATCCATCTATCCATCTAACTCCTTCCATCCATCCATCCACTCATCCACCCATACATCCACCCATACATCCACCCATCCATCTAACTCCTTCCATCCATCCATCCATTCAACCATCCACTCATCCATCCACCAATCCACTTCCTTCCATCCATCCATCCATCCATCTATCCATCTAACTCCTTCCATCCATCCATCCATCCATCCATCCATCCATCCACTCATCCACTCATCCACCCATCCATCCACCCATACACCCACCCATCCATCTAACTCCTTCCATCCATCCATCCATTCAACCATCCACTCATCCATCCACCAACCCACTTCCTTCCATCCATCCATCTATCCATCTAACTCCTTCCATCCATCCACCCATCCATCCATCCACTCATCCACTCATCCACCCATACATCCACCCATCCATCCACCCATCCATCCACCCATCCATCCACCCATTCATCCATCCACTCATCCATCCACCAATCCACCTCCTTCCATCCATCCATCCATCCATCTAACTCCTTCCATCCATCCATCCACTCATCCATCCATACATCCACCCATACATCCACCCATCCATCCATCCATCCATCCACCCATCCATCCATCCATCCACCTCCTTCCATCCATCCATCCATCCATCCATCCACCCATCCATCCATCCACCTCCTTCCATCCATCCATCCATCCATCCATCCATCCACCCATCCACCCATCCATCCATCCATCCAGTGTGGCTGCCTAAGTGCACGTTAAACCAGGTTAAAGATAAACCTAACTCTGTTGGCCTTTAGACCTTTAAAGCTTTAAAGTTTTTGACCCAACGGTCAGCGCACTCAAACCCCGCTGCAAAGGTCCCGTGTCCTGGATGGGATTGATGCCAGCCACTGGGGTTGTGCAGGTCTACGTTGGTGAACCTTAACAACTGTGCTGAACGCTGAAACAGATGGGCTCCACTTGGACTGATCGCTAGAGGGCCAACACCATACAAATCCTACAATTTAGAGTCATCATGTCATCAGAATGTGACGTTAAACTGGAGAATTTGGAGAGAGCCCACTTAGGTACCAAAGAAAATGCAAGGAGCCACCGAGGAACATGCATGCTGTGAGGTGCTAATGCTAACCGATGCTTACCTGGATGGAAACATCACTGTAAGATCCTCCGATAACTCCAGAGATGGCCAAGGGGACATCGTCATGAATGGCGTAGGAGCCATCGGGGCACGTGTACTCACTGTCGTCCACCTTGGTGAGCGAAGCCCTGACGAACTCCAGAGACTGCTCGAGAGCGTAAGTGTCCTTGGAGCACGTGTCCAGTATGTGAGCTCCTAAACGAATCCCGGGTAGGATGCGTTCGTCCTTGTTGATCTCATCCAGCGCCAGGAGCATGGCCTCCAGTCGCTGGATTCCTCGTTGAGCGTTGATCTTCCCGCAATCCTCAGCGGCTTCGCCCTTTTGGTGAACGGGGAAGAGGCCGCCGATCATCAGATCTCCTTCAAGCGTGATCTCCTTTTTGGAGTCGGTGTTATAACCCACCACAGGTAGACCCTGGGGAGCCTTGGCAAAGAGAAGCACGCATACGACCAGGAGGATGAGGGGCACAGGGCGCACCCCCAACACTGGGGTTTTCCCCAATGACATATCCCTGGGCGGAGAAAAGGTCCCGACGGTGCGTTTTGGTCGCGTCTGCTTTTGACGTCGCCGCTTCCGAGGAAAAGCACGATGAAGCACGGCACCGGATCTCAGGTTTTTATTTTAACAGAAGCCATTGAAAGCATCAGATCCTTTTGGTTGGCCTTTGGAGATCACAGCCTGCAGATGAAACAGAGAGACAGTCACTCACTCCCAGCCTCAGATGCAACACAACAATTCCTTTGTCTTTTGGTGGTGTGTTTGTGGACTGCAGGACGGCACAGTGACTCAAATCCCTCAATGCTTGTGGGCCACACGACTTCCTCTATTCACTCTGTCGATAGCATACGGTCCCCATATATCACACATGCCTTCCATACACAAAATAAAAATAGAGAATAAAAATAATAAATAAAAATAAATAAAAATAAATAAACATAAATAAAAATAAATAAAAATAAATAAAAATAAATAAAATAAGATAAAATAAGATAAAATAAAATAAATGTTAAAATAAAATAATGTTTTATTTAGGGTCATCCATACATTTTCTATGCCGCTTATCCTCACTGGGTCCACCCTGGACTGGTGGCCAGCCAATCACAGGGCACATATAGACAAACAACCATTCACACTCACATTCATACCTATGGACAATTTGGAGTGGCTAATTAACCTAGCATGTTTTTGGAATGTGGGAGGAAAGGTTTGTCTGCGTTCTTGAAGGCAACATATCGGTTTGTCTGCGTTCTTGAAGGCAACATATCGGTTTGTCTGCGTTCTTGAAGGCAACATATCGGTTTGTCTGCGTTCTTGAAGGCAACATATCAGTTTGTCTGTGTTCTTGAAGGCAACATATCGCTTTGTCTATGTTCTTGAAGGCAACATATCGCTTTGTCTGCGTTCTTGAAGGCAACATATCAGTTTGTCTGCGTTCTTGAAGGCAACATATCGCTTTGTCTGCGTTCTTGAAGGCAACATGTGGCTTTGTCTGCGTTCTTGAAGGCAACATATCGGTTTGTCTGTGTTCTTGAAGGCAACATATCGCTTTGTCTGTGTTCTTGAAGGCAACATATCGGTTTGTCTGTGTTCTTGAAGGCAACATATCGCTTTGTCTGTGTTCTTGAAGGCAACATATCGCTTTGTCTGTGTTCTTGAAGGCAACATATCGCTTTGCCTGCGTTCTTGAAGGCAACATATCAGTTTGTCTGTGTTCTTGAAGGCAACATATCGGTTTGCCTGCGTTCTTGAAGGCAACATATCGCTTTGTCTGTGTTCTTGAAGGCAACATATCGCTTTGTCTGTGTTCTTGAAGGCAACATATCGCTTTGCCTGCGTTCTTGAAGGCAACATATCAGTTTGTCTGTGTTCTTGAAGGCAACATATCGGTTTGCCTGCGTTCTTGAAGGCAACATATCGGTTTGTCTGTGTTCTTGAAGGCAACATATCGGTTTGCCTGCGTTCTTGAAGGCAACATATCGGTTTGTCTGTGTTCCTGAAGGCAACATATCGCTTTTTCTGCGTTCTTGAAGGCAACATATCGGTTTGTCTGTGTTCCTGAAGGCAACATATCGCTTTGTCTGCGTTCTTGAAGGCAACATATCGCTTTGTCTGCGTTCTTGAAGGCAACATATCGCTTTGCCTGTGTTCTTGAAGGCAACATATTGCTTTGTCTATGTTCTTGAAGGCAACATGTGGCTTTGTCTGCGTTCTTGAAGGCAACATATCGGTTTGTCTGTGTTCTTGAAGGCAACATATCGCTTTGTCTATGTTCTTGAAGGCAACATATCGCTTTGTCTGCGTTCTTGAAGGCAACATATCAGTTTGTCTGCATTCTTGAAGGCAACATATTGCTTTGTCTGTGTTCTTGAAGGCAACATATCGCTTTGTCTATGTTCTTGAAGGCAACATATCGCTTTGTCTGCGTTCTTGAAGGCAACATATCGCTTTGTCTGTGTTCTTGAAGGCAACATATCGGTTTGTCTGCGTTCTTGAAGGCAACATATCAGTTTGTCTGCATTCTTGAGGGCAACATATTGCTTTGTCTGCGTTCTTGAAGGCAACATATCGCTTTGTCTGTGTTCTTGAAGGCAACATATCGCTTTGTCTGCGTTCTTGAAGGCAACATATCGCTTTGTCTGCGTTCTTGAAGGCAACATATCGTTTTGTCTGCGTTCTTGAAGGCAACATATCGTTTTGTCTGCGTTCTTGAAGGCAACATATCAGTTTGTCTGCGTTCTTGAAGGCAACATATCGTTTTGTCTGTGTTCTTGAAGGCAACATATCGCTTTGTCTGTGTTCCTGAAGGCAACATATCGCTTTGTCTGCGTTCTTGAAGGCAACATATCGCTTTGTCTGCGTTCTTGAAGGCAACATATCGTTTTGTCTGCGTTCTTGAAGGCAACATATCGGTTTGTCTGCGTTCTTGAAGGCAACATATCGTTTTGTCTGTGTTCTTGAAGGCAACATATCGCTTTGTCTGTGTTCCTGAAGGCAACATATCGGTTTTTCTGCGTTATTGAAGGCAACATATGGCTTTGTCTGCGTTCTTGAAGGCAACATATCGCTTTGTCTGTGTTCTTGAAGGCAACATATCGCTTTGTCTGCGTTCTTGAAGGCAACATATCACTTTGTCTGCGTTCTTGAAGGCAACATATCGCTTTGTCTGCGTTCTTGAAGGCAACATATCGCTTTGTCTGTGTTCTTGAAGGCAACATATCGCTTTGTCTGTGTTCTTGAAGGCAACATATCGTTTTTGTCTGTGTTCATTGGCTCACTTTTGTTCACTCTCTTTAAAAAGTGAAATATTCCCACTGTGGGGATGTTGCGTTCACCCTAGAAACTATCGCATCCGTTCTCCACTCATCAGTCACATTTATGCAACCTGCGTAAAAGACTCTTCCCAAAATTCCACGTCATATTTAGTAGGGCACCTCCAGGTTTCATGAGTTCTGTGTGAAAGCAGATCTAATTGGAAGGGTTATGGTTCTTTGTCTCTGGCATTTGTGTGGGTTGACTCGGATCCCGGAGGCTTAATTAGGCGGGAGGTTGACTGGGGGTGAAGTTTATCAGAGTAAATCAGCGAGCCAGAAGGATTTGTATCCTATCCGTCGTCTCAGCGAGTCAACTCGACAGACACGCGGTAATTAACGGCGATGTAGAGTTGGATCATGGAGACTAAAAAGGAGAACTGCTCGAGAGCGGCCTGCCCACCACAGCGGCAGAAAACTCTCCAACAGGAGTCAAGACTGCGGACAAGATCCTTTTGGGGTTTCCTGTGTTTTTCTGCCTTTCCTCCCATCGCTCTCCTCCCTCTGCCTTGTTGTTTCCATGGAAACTTGCCGGTAGATGGAGAGAGGGATGAAGTGGAATGCAGACCAAGACAAGTTGGTGTGTCTGGCCATGCATGGTGCTGCTCGCTCCTCGGGGAGAACTGGCGAGCATTCGCTCTGAACCGGCCTGCTACTGCGTCCTGCCATTCATTTCATCCCTAAAACTAACAACCGCAGTCAGAATTACGCCCCCCCGCAACCCCCCGGCTGCTACTTTTATATTCACATATTCCCGTTGTCAACACCTCTCCTCTGCAGCTGTGGTTGCTAGGTTACCGTGTCATGAAAAAGTGATGCGAGAAGATAACGTGAGCGCGTCGACGCCCGCCGGTGTCACCTCGGCGACTGCTGACACGGCGGACAAGTTGTAAAGATAAACACTTCCAAGTGCCGTTGGGATTAAATTACGGGCCGGATAATCCCATCCCTGCGGCCGCGTGCGTCTTTGTCAGCACGGGAGCTGGCATCTTGCACGTCAAGACGCTTGCGCCTCCGTTTGCTCCATCAGCAGCTTGTCAACAAGTGGAAGTTCACCACCTAAATGGGTCAAGTCGCTTCCACTCACCGGAATACAAAAGCACCGGCAGACAAGACCGAGCTCGCCTTAGTTGAACAAAAAAACGCAGACAAAGCGATATGTTGCCTTCTGGAACGCAGACAAACCGATATGTTGCCTTCTGGAACGCAGACAAACCGATATGTTGCCTTCAAAAACGCAGACAAACCGATATGTTGTCTTCAGGAACGCAGACAAACCGATATGTTGCCTTCAAAAACGCAGACAAACCAATATGTTGCCTTCAAGAACGCAGACAAACCGATATGTTGCCTTCAAAAACACAGACAAAGCGATATGTTGCCTTCAAAAACGCAGACAAAGCGATATGTTGCCTTCAAGAACACAGACAAAGCAATATGTTGCCTTCAAGAACGCAGACAAACCGATATGTTGCCTTCAGGAACGCAGACAAACCGATATGTTGCCTTCAAGAACGCAGACAAACCGATATGTTGCCTTCAGGAACGCAGACAAACCGATATGTTGCCTTCAAAAACGCAGACAAACCGATATGTTGCCTTCAGGAACGCAGACAAACCGATATGTTGCCTTCAAAAACGCAGACAAACCGATATGTTGCCTTCAGGAACGCAGACAAACCGATATGTTGCCTTCAAGAACACAGACAAAGCCATATGTTGTCTTTAAGAACGCAGACAAAGCGATATGTTGCCTTCAAAAACGCAGACAAACCGATATGTTGCCTTCAAGAACACAGACAAAGCAATATGTTGCCTTCAAGAACGCAGACAAACCGATATGTTGCCTTCAAGAACGCAGACAAACCGATATGTTGCCTTCAAGAACACAGACAAACCGATATGTTGCCTTCAAGAACGCAGACAAACCGATATGTTGCCTTCAGGAACGCAGACAAACCGATATGTTGCCTTCAAGAACGCAGACAAACCGATATGTTGCCTTCAGGAACGCAGACAAACCGATATGTTGCCTTCAAGAACGCAGACAAAGCGATATGTTGCTGCTGGATGTTCACAGTATCCGAGTGATACTGTTGTGGGGGTGCTGGAGCCTATCCCAGCTGTCTTTGGGGCGAGAGGCGGGGTACACCCTGGACTGGTGGCCAGCCAATCCCAGGGCACATATAGACAAACAACCATTCACACTCACATTCATACCTATGGACAATTTGGAGTGGCTAATTAACCTAGCATGTTTTTGGAATGTGGAATTTGGAAACCGGAGTTCCCGGAGAAAACCCATGCATGCACGGGGAGAACATGCAAACTCCACACAGAGCAATATGTTGCATTCAAGAACGCAGACAAACCGATATGTTGCCTTCAAGAACGCAGACATAGCGATATGTTGCCTTTAAGAACACAGACAAACCGATATGTTGCCTTCAGGAACGCAGACAAACCGATATGTTGCCTTCAAGAACACAGACAAAGCCATATGTTGCCTTCAAGAACACAGACAAAGCAATATGTTGCCTTCAAGAACACAGACAAACCGATATGTTGCCTTCAAGAACGCAGAAAAAACGATATGTTGCATTCAAGAACGCAGACAAACCGATATGTTGCCTTCAAGAACGCAGGCAAACCGATATGTTGCCTTCAAGAACGCAGACAAAGCGATATGTTGCCTTCTGGAACGCAGACAAACCGATATGTTGCCTTCTGGAACGCAGACAAACCGATATGTTGCCTTCAAAAACGCAGACAAACCGATATGTTGTCTTCAGGAACGCAGACAAACCGATATGTTGCCTTCAAAAACGCAGACAAACCAATATGTTGCCTTCAAGAACGCAGACAAACCGATATGTTGCCTTCAAAAACACAGACAAAGCGATATGTTGCCTTCAAAAACGCAGACAAAGCGATATGTTGCCTTCAAGAACACAGACAAAGCAATATGTTGCCTTCAAGAACGCAGACAAACCGATATGTTGCCTTCAAGAACGCAGACAAACCGATATGTTGCCTTCAGGAACGCAGACAAACCGATATGTTGCCTTCAAGAACGCAGACAAACCGATATGTTGCCTTCAGGAACGCAGACAAACCGATATGTTGCCTTCAAAAACGCAGACAAACCGATATGTTGCCTTCAGGAACGCAGACAAACCGATATGTTGCCTTCAAAAACGCAGACAAACCGATATGTTGCCTTCAGGAACGCAGACAAACCGATATGTTGCCTTCAAGAACACAGACAAAGCCATATGTTGTCTTTAAGAACGCAGACAAAGCGATATGTTGCCTTCAAAAACGCAGACAAACCGATATGTTGCCTTCAAGAACACAGACAAAGCAATATGTTGCCTTCAAGAACGCAGACAAACCGATATGTTGCCTTCAAGAACGCAGACAAACCGATATGTTGCCTTCAAGAACACAGACAAACCGATATGTTGCCTTCAAGAACGCAGACAAAGCGATATGTTGCCTTCAAGAACGCAGACAAACCGATATGTTGCCTTCAAGAACGCAGACAAACCGATATGTTGCCTTCAGGAACGCAGACAAACCGATATGTTGCCTTCAAGAACGCAGACAAAGCGATATGTTGCTGCTGGATGTTCACAGTATCCGAGTGATACTGTTGTGGGGGTGCTGGAGCCTATCCCAGCTGTCTTTGGGGCGAGAGGCGGGGTACACCCTGGACTGGTGGCCAGCCAATCCCAGGGCACATATAGACAAACAACCATTCACACTCACATTCATACCTATGGACAATTTGGAGTGGCTAATTAACCTAGCATGTTTTTGGAATGTGGAATTTGGAAACCGGAGTTCCCGGAGAAAACCCATGCATGCACGGGGAGAACATGCAAACTCCACACAGAGCAATATGTTGCATTCAAGAACGCAGACAAACCGATATGTTGCCTTCAAGAACGCAGACATAGCGATATGTTGCCTTTAAGAACACAGACAAACCGATATGTTGCCTTCAGGAACGCAGACAAACCGATATGTTGCCTTCAAGAACACAGACAAAGCCATATGTTGCCTTCAAGAACACAGACAAAGCAATATGTTGCCTTCAAGAACACAGACAAACCGATATGTTGCCTTCAAGAACGCAGAAAAAACGATATGTTGCATTCAAGAACGCAGACAAACCGATATGTTGCCTTCAAGAACGCAGGCAAACCGATATGTTGCCTTCAAGAACGCAGACAAAGCAATATGTTGCCTTCAAGAAAACAGACAAAGCAATATGTTGCCTTCAAGAACACAGACAAACCGATATGTTGCCTTCAGGAACGCAGACAAACCGATATGTTGCCTTCAAGAACACAGACAAACCGATATGTTGCCTTCAAGAATGCAGACAAAGCGATATGTTGCCTTCAAGAATGCAGACAAAGCAATATGTTGCCTTCAAGAACGCAGACAAAGCGATATGTTGCCTTCAAAAACGCAGACAAACCAATATGTTGCCTTCAAGAACGCAGACAAACCGATATGTTGCCTTCAAGAACGCAGACAAACCGATATGTTGCCTTCAAGAACACAGACAAAGCAATATGTTGCCTTCAAGAACGCAGACAAACCGATATGTTGCCTTCAGGAACGCAGACAAACCGATATGTTGCCTTCAAGAACGCAAACAAAGCGATATGTTGCCTTCAAGAACGCAGACAAAGCGATATGTTGCCTTCAAGAACGCAGACAAACCGATATGTTGCCTTCAAGAACGCAGACAAACCGATATGTTGCCTTCAGGAACGCAGACAAACCGATATGTTGCCTTCAAGAACACAGACAAAGCAATATGTTGCCTTCAAGAACGCAGACAAAGCGATATGTTGCCTTCAAGAACACAGACAAAGCAATATGTTGCCTTCAAGAACGCAAACAAAGCGATATGTTGCCTTCAAGAACGCAGACAAAGCGATATGTTGCTGCTGGATGTTCACAGTATCCGAGTGATACTGTTGTGGGGGTGCTGGAGCCTATCCCAGCTGTCTTTGGGGCGAGAGGCGGGGTACACCCTGGACTGGTGGCCAGCCAATCACAGGGCACATATAGACAAACAACCATTCACACTCACATTCATACCTATGGACAATTTGGAGTGGCTAATTAACCTAGCATGTTTTTGGAATGTGGGAGGAAACCGGAGTACCCGGAGAAAACCCACGCATGCACGGGGATTGCCTATGTTTGGTTTAAAATAATCATCAATAAATTATTTTTTTTTATTGTTCTCAAGCTGCAGCACCTGGATTGAGCATTTGTAAGAAACGAATATGCCGGCTGTTCATCGGAATCGGAGTATCGTCCCGGCAACCATTTTATTTTCTCCTCCTGTGCGACCATCTCCGCTTCCTTCAGCAGATGGCCCTTTTTAATTCAGCAGCGTAAATCCCAGCAGCCTCTTCCACACTTCAAGCCAGACTGTGTTAAGGAATGGCAGTGGAGGGATGGTGGGGTGGGGGTGGGGTTGGTGGGGGGGGGGGGGGGTAGCAGATGCAAGTGGGCGTAAAAACTAAGAAAAAGGAAAGTGAGGTAAGCGAGGGAAATGTGTCATTGAAGAGGAGCGCTGCATTAATATGATAATACGCCTCCCCGAGCGGCCAAGCGGCGAGCGGTGGAGGTCATGTGACGCTGCCTGGAGGTCCATAGTGCCCTTATAGTGCCGGAGGGGGCATGGAGGGGAGGGGCTTGACCCGGCATCAATGAATGAATTTCCACCACAAGTGAAATATTTGTGTCGTTGCGAGTCGATACTGAAATATCGATACTCCCGATACCAGATCTTCATGCTCTAAAATCAATTCCCAAATCGATCGGTCCATTCATTCGTTTCAACTTATTTGGGGTCTGGGTCGTGGGGGCGGCGTTCTCAGTCCAGAAGTCCAGACTTCCCATTCCCTGCTTGGGGGTCCTCCCCAAGACAAAATCCCTCCAGCGTGTCCTCGATATTCCCCAAGGCTGTTTTCCCGGCTGGGCATGCCCAGAAACCTCACCAGGGCGGCCACCTCCACTGACTCCTCTCCATTTGAGCCCCCCAATTTGCCCCCCATCTCACTAGGATGTACGGAAATTCCAACGCCAACAATAACTTCCATCCAGCTTTCATTTATTATAATATTATTATCATATATTATTATCATAATATAATAATATGATGGTTTTGCATGGAAAACTGTAATAATTTTCAATAAAAAATATTTTTTTGTTAATTTTTTTTAAGCGCCGCGACCACATGAAGGAAATTTAAATTGTCTCAGTTTTTGTACATTTCAGCTTTTTTGATCGTTTTGGTTACCTTGGTTAACATCCGCCCCAGTTAACATGCTTTTATGGTTATTTATTCAGTCATTTCCTATGCCGCTTAATCCTCGTTGGGATCGTAAGGGTATGCTGGAGCCTATCCCAGCTTACTTTTGGCAGAAGGTGACAAAAATCTTTCACGCTTACATCTTCGTACTCAAAGACAAGAAGCTTATCATGCTAGCTTTGGGCTGATACCGATTGTACCATTGCTATTGTTGTTATTATTATTATTGTTATAAATAATATTAATTAACAAACAGGACCGTGAATTAGGAATACCGTATTCAACTTTTGGTCGGACGATTCCCATCTGCTCATTCTTTCACGTTTCTTTCACGCGTGGATGAGCTGATTCCACGCCGGCATCATCAAAACCAGGAAGTGCCTCCCTAAAAATAAAAGTGGCCTTTGCTAATAAGGTCATGCATACGATTAGCAAGTCAGTCAGGTAGCGATGCTGTCATGTGATCACGAGGAAGGCGGCGTTGGTTGGCTGGCTGGCGAGGGTGTACTTCCTCTGCTCCTCCCGGTCGCCATGGCAGCCACACAATTCCAAGCAGAATATTCCTCATTCCTGTCCTCGCTTTCAACGCCCCCCCCCCCCCACTGCATCCCTCCCCCTCCCTCCCCCCACACCTGGAAAACTGGGGAATCCCTCCCATGTGCTCAGCAAAGCATCCCTCCCCCTCCTCTTCCTCTTCCTCGTCCCAGGAGCCCCATCCCACCCTCCTCATCAAACATTCATCATCTCGCTTTGTCTCGCTCATGTTACTGTAAGATGTACCGTGGATCCCAAATCAGACATTGATGGATGGATAAGTGGATGGATGGATGGATGGATGGATGGATGGATGGATGGATGGATGGATGGATGGATGGATGGATGGATGGATGGATGGGTGGATGGATGGATGGATGGGTGGATAGATGAATGGATGGATGGATGGATGGATGGGTGGATGGATGGATGGATGGATGGATGGATGGATGGGTGGATGGATGAATGGATGGATGGGTGGATAGATGAATGGATGGACGTATGGATGGATGGGTGGATGGATGGATGAATGGATGGACGCATGTATGGATGGATGGATGGGTGGATGGATGAATGGATGGACGCAAGTATGGATGGGTGGATGGACGGATGAATGGGTGGGTGGATGGACGGATGAATGGATGGACGCAGGGATGGATGGATATATGGATGGATGGATGAATAGATGGATGGGTGGATGGATGAATGGATGGACGCATGGATGGATGGGTGGATGAATGGATGGACGCAGGGATGGATGGATGGATGGATGGATGAATAGATGGATGGGTGGATGGGTGGATGGACGGATGAATGGATGGACGCAGGGATGGATGGATGGATGGATGAATAGATGGATGGGTGGATAAATGAATGGATGGACGCATGGATGGGTAGATGGATGGATGGATGAATGGATGGACGCATGTATGGATGGGTGGATGGATGGATGAATGGGTGGATGGATGAATGGATGGACGCATGGCTGGATGGATGGATGGATGGATGAATAGATGGACGCATGTATGGATGGGTGGATGGACGGATGAATGGATGGATGGGTGGATGGACAGATGAATGGATGGATGGGTGGATGGATGAATAGGTGGATGGATGGATGAATGGATGGATGCATGGATGGATGATGGATGGGTGGGCGGGTGGAAGGATGGATGAATGGATGGGTGGATGGATGGATGGATGGATAGACGGACAAATGAATGGATGAATGTATGGAAAGGTGGACGGATAGAAAGATGGATGGATGTACGGATGGACACATGGATGGATGAAAGGACAGACGGATGGACACATGGATGGATGAAAGGACATATAGATGGACACGTGGATGGATGGATGAAAGGACAGATGGATGAACACATGGATGGATGGACGCATATAATAACAATAACAACATCATCAAATACTTTGTAAAACTTCCCAGAAACAATCTAAATATCTACTTAGTACGGAAATTTTTCAAAATAAATTCTTAATGCAAAGTGACATGATGATGATGATGATGATGATGCCACTATTTCATCCTCTTTCCTTGCAAATCATCTCCTTCCCATAAACCATGGATGGCTCACACCTTCATCAGAATCCATTCATATGCTATATACATACGTAGATATAGCATATATAATATAGATATTCATCTGCTATGGAGCTACTTTCATATCATCATTGTTATGATTGGGGCTCCGTTTTGGCGTATTGTTGTCACATAAGGGCACGCACTGGAAGTACATCAACGTGGAGATACAGCAGATGTTGTGTGGGCATCAGGTGCACAATAGAGCAATAAAGACACACACACACACACACACACACACACATATACACACACACACACAGTATGCATGGCGGAGTACCACGAGGAAGACCAAACAATCAAGAGGAGCTCAGTGGCTCAAACATCCTGAGCAGACATTATATGATGCTGAAACCTACACACACACACACACACACACACATTCACACACACACACACACACACTACAACCTATGAAATGAGGCCAAATGAAGGCACAAATAAAATAAATAATCTTTTCAAGCCAAACTCTTCCCTTCGTTCCCGCAGAGGAGGCAAGCGAAACGTAACAGGTGACAAGACTTCCTCATGAATTATTTAGCGTACAATCAGCAACATCTTCCGGCAGCTTCCGCATTCTTTAATGAACCCCCCCCCCACCACCACCACCAACCCCCCCATCTGTTTTATAAACACAGTAGACTAAATAAGCAAGTTATTTAAAAACAAACACCACATGCATTGTTTCTAGTCATCATGTGTGTTTATTTATCAAGGCAATGCAATTAAATGGGGATGGGGGGGGGGGGGTATTTTTGCAAAAACCACAATATGGATCCTTAAATTTCTATTAAAAAAACAAAATAAAAATTGACTGTTCAGTGCATATTCAACATATTATTAGACAAATTATTATGACAAATATAACAGTCAAAGTTGCCCCCCCACACTAAGTCCCTCCTTACCTATCCGGGCTTCCTCAGCTTCCAGCGGGCTGAACGAGCAGCGCTGCGCCGGCACGCATCCTCCGGAGCGGTCCCGCAAGGCTGAGTGAACGGAGTTAGGAAAGGAAAAGGAAGAGAGGGAGGGAGGAAGCAAGGGAGGATGGAAGGAAGGCGGGCCGAGCGGAGAGGCGCTGTCCGTGGTGCTGAAGAGGGAGCGGTGGTGGTGGTGCCGCCTCGCTCCTCCGAAGTCACATTTCTCGCATCCCGATGATGCGTTCAGGACGCCCGAAGTTGGAGGTGCTGTTGCTGGAGGAGGAGGAGGAGGAGGAAGAAGAAGCTAAAATGGGGGGGCTGGAGAAAGTCAGGCATGCGGCGGTGAAGCCCCACCGGAGAGCATCTTCTGCAACTTCTAAAGCCCCCACAGGACAGAAGAGGAGGAGATGTTGGAGGGAGTCTCCTCCTATTTGTGCACGTGGCCAGCATTTTTTTATTTTTTTAAAACTTGGGATCCACAAACAAGTTGTGACACGTGGAAGGGGGGGGGGGGGGGGTCAAGTCCCACGTGGTCACCTTGGTACTCCCCTGACGTCTGAGATGAATATCTAACAATAAAAAATTGTTTAATTAAAAGTACAATAAAATTGCTTAAATACGATTAAAAATTCATTTAAAAAAACAAAAAAGAATGAAAATGACCTAAATAAAACTGTAACAAGTAATGAAAAATAACTAAAAAAATTTAATTAAAAGTACAATAAAATGGCTTAAATAAGAGTAAAAAATCATTAAAAAAAACAAAAAAAGAATGAAAATGATATAACAAGTAATGAAAAATAAGTAAAAATTGTTTAATTAAAAGTACAATGAAATGGCTTTAAAAAAGAGTAAAAAGTCATTTAAAAAAACAAAAAAAGAATGAAAATGATCTAAATAAAACTGTAACAAGTAATGAAAAATAAGTAAAAATTGTTTAATTAAGAGTACAATAAAATGGCTTAAATAAGAGTAAAAATTCATTTAAAAAAACAAAAAAAGAATGAAAATGACCTAAATAAAACTGTAACAAGTAATGAAAAATAAGTAAAAATTGTTTAATTAAAATTACAATGAAATGGCTTTTAAAAAAGAGTAAAAAATCATTAAAAAAAAAACAAAAAAAGTCCCACGTGGTCACCTTGGTGCTCCCCTGACGTCTGAGATGAATATCTAACAAGGCTCTGGTCTTCATCGTGTAGAAGGCGCTGGGACACCATCACGTTGATGTTTAGCTTCGGGGACCCGGCAGAGTCTGGAAGACACCGTGTATAGGGACACCCAAGTTGGGACCATGCGGAGGACACATGGTGGGGAGGACACGTGGAACATGGAATAAAAGTCAAATAAAGAATTCAATAAAAGTTTAAAAATTAATTAAAAAAAAAATACAAAAAGAATTTTTTTGAAAATTAATACAAAGCAAATAAAGTCATGTCAGTAAGTGTTAATAAAACAAACAAAAGTCAAATTGACTTAAATAAATTTGACCAAGTAAGTACCAAATAACTCTTAAAGGGGAAGTGCACTTTTTTGAGAATATTGCCCATCATTCCCAATCCTTATGTAAAACACGGATACATATTTCTTTCCCTTTTCCGTGCTTTATAACACCACAAAACTAATTAATATGAGCTAGCTCACAATACAACTTTTTCCACGACAAAGCCCTCTAAAAAAATTTTTTTTATATCCATGCTGTGATCCCGTATACATACAGTAAGTACATTTGTGATAACATGTAGTACTTGGTGTATGACTTAGCATTAGCTTAACTTAAACTAACAACACGGTACCAGCATCACTAAGTCGTGTTAGCAAGGAGGAGCTTGAGGCCTATAGTAGCGTGGCGCTGTTACTCCACCCGAAATATACAGTAGTACACGTTAGCTGCTGCAATAACAATATCGCCTACCTAAATAAAACTGTAACAAGTAATGAAAAATAAGTAAAATTTTTTAATTAAAAGTACATTAAAATTGCTTAAATACGATTAAAAATTCATTTAAAAAAAAACAAAAAAGGATGAAAATGACCTAAATAAAACTGTAACAAGTAATGAAAAATAACTAAAAAAATTTAATTAAAAGTACAATAAAATGACTTAAATAAGAGTAAAAAATCATTTAAAAAAAACAAAAAAATAATGAAAATGATCTAAATAAAACTGTAACAAGTAATGAAAAATAAGTAAAAATTGTTTAATTAAGAGTACAATAAAATGGCTTAAATAAGAGTAAAAATTCATAAAAAATAACAAAAAAGAATGAAAATGACCTAAATAAAACTGTAACAAGTAATGAAAAATAAGTAAAAATTGTTTAATTAAAAGTACAATGAAATGGCTTTAAAAAAAGAGTAAAAATCATTACAAAAAACAAAAAAAGAATGAAAATGACCTAAATAAAACTGTAACAAGTAACGAAAAATAAGTAAAAATAATTTAATTAAAAGTACAATGAAATGGCTTTAAAAAAAAGAGTAAAAATCATTAAAAAAAAAACAAAAAAAGAATGAAAATGACCTAAATAAAACTGTAACAAGTAATGAAAAATAAGTAAAAATTGTTTAATTAAAAGTACAATAAAATGGCTTAAATAAGAGTAAAAATTCATTTAAAAAAAACAAAAAAAGAATGAAAATGACCTAAATAAAACTGTAACAAGTAACGAAAAATAAGTAAAAATAATTTAATTTAAAGTACAATGAATTGGCTTTAAAAAAGAGTAAAAAATCATTTTAAAAAAACAAAAAAAGAATGAAAATGACCTAAATAAAACTGTAACAAGTAATGAAAAATAAGTAAAAATGGTTTAATTAAAAGTACAATGAAATGGCTTAAATAAGAGTAAAAATTCGTAAAAAAAAAAAGAATGAAAATGACCTAAATAAAACTGTAACAAGTAATGAAAAATAAGTAAATATTGTTTAATTAAAAGTACAATAAAATGGCTTCAATAAAAGACTAAAAATTCATTTTAAAAAACAAAAAAAGAATGAAAATGAACTAAATGAAACTGTAACAAGTAATGGAAAAATAAGTAAAAATTATTTAATTAAAAGTACAATAAAATGGCTTAAATAAGAGTAAAAAATTCGTAAAAAAAAAAGAATGAAAATGAACTAAATAAAACTGTAACAAGTAATGAAAAATAAGTAAAAATTTAAATTGTTTAATTAAAAGTACAATAAAATGGCTTAAATAAAAGAGTTAAAATTCTTAAAAAAAAAAAAAAAAAAAAAAAAACAAGAATGAAAATGACCCAAGTAAAACTGTAACAAGTCATGGAAAATAAATGCCCTGTGATTGGCTGACCACCAGTCCAGGGTGGACCCCGCCTCTCGCCTGAAGTCAGCTGGGATAGGCTCCAGCATACCTTGTCACAAGTAATGAAAGTACCTGAGAAGAAGAATCCTGACATCAACCATAAACATGTTCCAAACGCTCCCGTCGGAACAGACGGCGACTTCGAAGAGAGCGGAACAAGTCATTCGTAAGAAAAGCAGTCTTGAAAAGAGGAATTGAAATGTTTTATTCTGACAGACAAGCATGTGCTGCACGTCAATGGACTCTTGATTAGGTACACCCACCTACACTTCTCATGACATCCACACAAAGAAAAATATTTATTATTGTAGATTGACGCCGTCTACTATGTCAGCGTGGCTTCATAATCCCTCCTGAGTGGGCTCCACCCCCCCCCCCAATGTGCTAAGTATGATTCCTTATTTATGAATGGATGGATGTTTTTGGAGATATGGCATAACCGTTTGCCTTTATGACCTTCAAAATATGCCTTTTAACATTATGAGAGACCTGCAGACATGAAATAACACCCCTATAGTCACCTTTACACTCCTATGACCCAATAAGAGAAAATATCAAGACAAAAGTTGTAATAAGTCATACTTTTACAAGAATAAAATCATAATATTCTGAGGAAAAATAGCATTTTAGTATAAAGTGTAAAGTTTAAATATTTGAAATCTATTTTTTTAAAGGATGTAATATTATGAGAAATTAAAAAATAACAAATAGATTGTAAAATTATGTTGGGTTAATGGTTAAAAAAGTTACAAGAATAAAGTATTAAAATATTCTGCATTTAAGTCAGGAATATGAGGAAAAATTACAAAAAATAATTGAAAGACAGGGAAAATATAAAAAAAAAAAAAAACAGCAGAAATGGAGCAAGCCCAGAATTAAGTTTTAGGAGGAAAAAGTCAAAACATTAAAGTAAAAAGTTGTATTCTAACAGGAATAAAGTTGGAATATTATGAGAAAAAAATAATTTTAATACATTTAGATAATAAAGAAAAACTATGTATTTTTTTAAAGGCATAATATAAAACAAACAAAACAAAATAAAGTTGTAATTTTTTAAAAATTAGGTTGGAAAAAAGTTAAAATGGAAATAAAGAATGTGAATAAAGTCCAAATATTATGAAATGAAGTCATAATTAAATGTACAAAAATAAAGACAGCAGAAATGGAAAATAAACGTACGACATAAAAAGTCTCAATTTTTATGAGCATAAAGTTGTAATATGAGGAAAAGTTATGTCATTTTTATGTCTATAGACTTTCAATAATTAAGGAAAATAATGTTTCAATATTACAAAACAAAATAAACAAAATATTGTCATCTTTTGAAAATTAAGGCAGGGAAAAAGTTGCAATATTATGAGAATAAAGTCATAATATCACCAAAGGAAATGTTATGAATATTATTTGAGAATGAGGTTGAAATATTTGGAAAATGTAACCCCCCCCCCCAGGAAAAACAGTAAACAAAGAGTGAAGTTAATATTTATGATATCACAACTATATTAAAAGGGAAGTGCACTTTTTGCGGAATATTACCCATCTTTCCCAATCTTTATGTGAAACATGAAAATTTATTTCTTAGCCTTTTCTGTGTATAGTTCATATAAGCTAGCTAACAATGCTATCATTGGGATACACGTGTGATTATGTGATGTTTCATATAAGGATTGGGAATGATGGGCAAAATTCCCAAGAGAGTAAAGGTCCCCGTTAAGACTGAGGAGATATTGTCCATAAATGTGTCTCATAATTCTCAATATTGTGTTTGACATGGAATACAAAATGAAATACACCCCCCCCCGTCCACCCCCGTCCACCCCTCCCCCAGCCAACAGTGAAAAGATGTGGTGTGATTATCCTTTTCCAGGAATCTTGTCTTGGATGTCATTGGATTGTGAAGGTGTGCCTAACGCTGGGAATTGAGCGAGGCCTTCAGGTACAAGCTGTAAATATGAGCTTTTACGAGATTGAGGTGCAATAAAAAGGAGGGAAAATTGAAAAGAGTCAGGATGACGTGACAGACGAACACTGCATCATCACTCCTCGCCGCCGCCGCCCCCCAAAGGCTCCTCCCTCTTCTTCTCCTCCTCCAAAATTTCAGCATCTTCTCTATCCCCGCCCCCAGGGACCTCCTCCTCGTCCTCCTCCCCCGCTTCCCGCTCCTCGTCCTCCTGAGCCACGCCCAGCTCCTCGAAGGACGAGCCACTGCCCAGCGACACGTCCGAGCTGGGCTCGCTGCCGTCTCTCCCGCGCTTGCCGTCTCCGTGCGCCGCGTCCATCACGTCCCTCAGCGGCAGGGACGAGGCCAAGGAGGCGGCGGTGGAGGCGGCCAGCGAGGTCTCGCGGCTGTCCCAGGGCGCCCCCCCGCTGCCCGAGCTCACGTCGCTGTGGGAGTCGGCACCTGCAAACGTCACGTAGAAATGTCAACGCAAGCACTCGACTCGGCGGCTGGCCAAATGTCCTTTCAGAATAAAAGTACGTCATAAAAACAGCACGGAAATCAGCAGTCATTTGAAGAAATAAAGTCAAAATATCAAGATAAATAAACTTCAATATTTCAATATTAAAATATTTTTTTTAAATCCTTATATTATCCAAAACAAAACGATGAATAAAGTTGTAGTTTTGGGAACATCAGGTTGCAAAAAACGTTATGTTACAAGGACAAAGTCAAAATATAGAATATAAATTCTATAAAAAAAATTTTTTTTGAAAAAAACAGCTGTCATTTTTCAAGAATAAAGACCAAAGATCCTACTGGAGGAAGAAAAAATTGCAATTTTATGACAATAAACACTTCATATTGAGAGGAAAAATTATTTCAGTAGCAATAATAATTGGAGGAAAAATTTTTGAAACATGGAAAAATATCCATCAATTTTCTATATTGCTTATCCTCTCAAGCCAATAAAAATAAAGAATTTTTTAAATCAGAATTTTTAAAAAATTACAAAAGTCAAAATATTAAAGAAAAAGGTGCTATTTTTTAAATCCTTATATTATCCAAAACAAAACGATGAATAAGGTTGTAGTTTTGGGAACATCAGGTTGCAGAAAACGTTATGTTACAATGACAAAGTCAAAATATAGAATATAAATTCTATTAAAAAATTTTTTTTTGAAAAAACAGCTGTAATATTACAAGAAAAAAGACCAAAGATCCTACTGGAGGTAGAAAAAAATGCAATTTTATGACAATAAACACTTCATATTGAGAGGAAAAATTATTTCAGTGGCAATAATAATTGGAGGAAAAAATTTTGAAACATAGAAAAATATCCATCAATTTTCTATATTGCTTATCCTCTCAAGCCAATAAAAATAAAGAATTTTTTTAGTCAGAATTTTAAAAAATTACAAAAGTCTAAATATTAAAGGGGGACCTATTATGCTCATTTTTTGACCCTTTGTATCGAGTTGTGCTCCTATAGAGCAGCCACACACAATAACCTGCACAGAAAACTTTTTTTAGATCTTCCAGAATCCGCACCTATTCCAGCTGGATTGCCTTGGATTTGTGCTTCCTGCCAAACGGTCTGTTTTAATTTATTGTGGTTGGTCACACGCCCAAAGTGCTTCCTACCGATGAACCATATAAGGAAGTGCGCCTCTCTGTGACATCACAAAGGAACAGTTTTACCACGCCTGTTGGAAGCAAGCGTTTTGAGGCATCCCAAACTTCTTTCAGGGTTCACTTCCAAATGCGCAAACCTCATGATATGAAACATTGGCATGCTTTAACACCTGAATGCAACATTCTAACAAAATTTATAGATCGGAAAAGTGGAAAAGGTATCATAGGTCCCCTTTAAGAGTCTCGACTTTAGGAGAATAAACAATTAGAAATATTGTGATTTGAGTTGCATAGAGGTTAAAATGTGATGTGTTGCTTTGCTTTTAATCAGGGGTCTCAAACACGCGGCCCGTGGGCCAAATGTGGCCCGCAGGACACTAGTTTGAGGCCCCCACCTTGATATGAAAGTTTAATGTGGATGCTGTATGGTATCAGGTACACAGAAAAAAATATTACGTTTGATTCATGTTCATGTTAAAGGTTAAATAACTGTTAATAGTTATCCTCCCTATCCGTGTGGAAGTGGTAAGTTTTTGGCTATTTAAGTTGAAAGGAAATAACTCGAAGCCTACCGTTTAGGTCGCTAGCTGTCTAGTTTGCGAGTTAGCATGTGTCTCAAGACCCTGCAGTTGCGCAATATGTTGTAAATAAAAGAGTATAAATGTGACTATAGTCGTGTTTTGTCATGTCTACAGGGCTCTAATAATGCTTTGTTCATTTTAATATGAAAAAAATCATTTGTCTACCCACCAACTATATGTGCTTTCTTAAGTTTTTATTATTATTATTATATTTATTTATTACTGATTGATTGATTTTCTTTATTCTTGATTTGTTTATTTATTTTTCATCTTATTTTGTGTAGAAAAATAAAAATTAAGATATTTGAGAACAGTGGAATGTTTTATCAGAGCTTTTATTGTAGAAAATCGAAACAAAAGCAAAGTTTATTAATTTTTCTGTTTTTAATAAATGCGTTTTTTTTTTTTTTTTGGAAAACCTGATGCGGCCCAGTCTTGCCCAGACCGGAGCTCCAGTGGCCCCCAAGTAAATTGAGTTTGAGACCCCTGCTTTTAATGATAAAAACAAAAAAGACGACTAAAGGCTAAAAAAAAAAAAAAAAGAACAACGGCGTATGAATAATGCATAGATATTTTTACATTTTTGGTGGTGTAGAAAAGTCCCAGGCAGAGTGTGAGCTGTGTGGGATGAAGGTGTGATGCCGTGTGAGTTGTTAAGTTGATTCTTGTCTCCTGCATGACATCCCTCTAAGGCTGTTTATGCTCGTTGCTAAGTAAGACTATATTATGCACAGAGTACACACATAATACACCGACAGCAAGCCGGGTCGCCCCCGTCCCAGATCAAAGGCCAATTAGCATGGGGTCGAGTGTGCCGGCATTAGCAATCCCCATCACGCGGCGGTGCAAATCTGTCATCAATTAGGCTAACGTACGTTCTTCTGGGAATCACCAACTCCAACCACTTCTGCCTGAGCTTGCCGACTGGCAACCATAGCTAACAACCATAAACAGAGCAAAGCTATCTGGCCTACAGTCTGCGCTCATTTAGGCAAGCCTGGCTCACTGTGATGTCACAGGGGGCCGGTGTCTTTCAGGGCTTCCAAAGCGCATACCTCATTATCTGAAACTTTGTCATGGTTTAACACCAGAATCCAACATTTATCTACGTTTATAGGCCAGAAAAGTGGAAAAAGTATCATAGGTCCACTTTAAATCTATTTTTAGACTGATAATCGGCTGTCGTCAACCACAAAACAGCGATCATTTCTTCATGAAATTATTCAATTCCAGCCATTTTCTAAAAGACAACCCCTTCAGTAGCGACCATTTTAGACCATTTTGACTGATCTTCCAAGACACGTGGAATATTGTGTTATACGGCTACATGAACATGGAAGCTAATATTTTTCATCAGAAAAACAAGCTTGTTTCTACCTCTTCCGGTTCTTTAGAAATCAGTAGTAGAACATAGGTAAGTTTCAGGAAAATATCAGTTCCCGACTAAAAAAAAGATAAAATCAGTTTTTTTTTTGTGAAAAATAAAATTCAAGCTTTCTTTCACTTTGACACAAAGATTGTCAGCCTTTGTGACTAAACTAGACATAAACAACACAAAAAGGGCTTGTTTGACAGGAAAATAAGAATGAACTGGACTGGTGGCCAGCCAATCACAGGGCACATATAGACAAACAACCATTCACACTCACATTCATACCTATGGACAATTTGGAGTGGCTAATTAACCTAGCATGTTTTTGGAATGTGGGAGGAAACCGGAGTACCCGGAGAAAACCCACGCATGCACGGGGAGAACATGCAAACTCCACACAGAGATGGCCGAGGGTGGAATTGAACCCTGGTCTCCTAGCTGTGAGGCCTGCGCACTAACCACTTTCTATGCCGCATGTACTCCAATGAACTGCTTTGCTCAGACACAATGCAGAATGGGAAACTTCAGAACTCATATTGGTACTTCTTTGTATATTTTTACGTGCACCTTTGGAGTGGTAAGTTACTGTGTGATGAGTTTAGTGTTTTTTGCAAGCATAAACATGTAAATAAATAGACATAGACATGTTGTTTTGTATAATAGACATATTTTTGGAATGTGGGAGGAAACCGGAATACCCGGAGAAAACCCACGCATGCACGGGGAGAACATGCAAACTCCACACAGAGATGGCCGAGGGCGGAATTGAACTCGGGTCTCCTAGCTGTGTGGCCTGCGCACTAACCACTTTCTATGCCGCATGTACTCCAATGAACTGCGTTGTTCAGACACAATGCAGAATGGGAGACTTCAGAACTCATATTGGTACTTCTTTGTATATTTTTAGGTGCACCTTTGGAGTGGTAGGTTACTGTGTGATGAGTTTAGTGTTTTTTGCAAGCATAAACATATTAATAAATAGACATAGACATGTTGTTTTGTATAATAGACATATTTTTGGAATGTGGGAGGAAACCGGAGTACCCGGAGAAAACCCACGCATGCACGGGGAGAACATGCAAACTCCACACAGAGATGGCCGAGGATGGAATTGAACCCTGGTCTGCGCGCTAACCACTCGACTGCCGTGCTGCCTGTTTAAAAAAAAATGTAAATACGTCCTTGGGATTGGGCGTTCATGTTTATAACAAAAAGTATTAATGCGTCTTTGGCATTGAATGATGGACGACTGGATACAAAAGTATGAAAGTGGCCCCTAGCATCCAAGGATTATTGATTATGTGACATCTGCCGTCAAAGACTGAGCAAGACCGGGCATCGTCCGTCCGTCCGTCGGTCGGTCGTGTTGCATTCACACTCCCAATCAATCCCAATCCCAAGTGCGTCATCTGGGAGCACGGTTGCCTCCAATCAACAACACGTCCGCGCCGCCACCTCTTAGGTCAACTCTTCACTCGTCATCCACTTCCATCTCACCGCCGCACAACAATCTAATTATCACATGGGGTCCCGTCGGCACACGTGCTCGTCTATACGGGGGGGGGGCGTTGTGTGATTTGCGTAGGTACGGGCTGAGAAAATGTGGTGTTGATTAGTCAACAGGCCGAGACAGAAGCCTCGTGGAGGTGCGAATGCAGATGACGTTGGAATACTTCGACAAAGCAAGGAAGGACATCATCCATAATCCGGACTATCCGGAATATTTAATATTATTGCTGAACTTCCAAGACCCACAGAATATTGAGTTTCCGGGCTACATAAAGCTACATTGAGACTATGTATAGAAACTTTAGACCAGGGGTCTCCAACTCAATTTACTTGGGGGCCACTGGAGCTAGGGTCTGGGTGAGACTGGGCCGCATCAGGTTTTCCAAAAAAAAAAACCCAAAAACGCATTTATTAAAAACAAAAAAATTAATAAACTTTGCTTTGGTTCCAATTATTCTACAATAAAAGCTCTGATAAAACATTCCACTGTTCTCAAATATCTTAATTTTTCTGCACAAAATAAGATGAAAAATAAATAAACAAATCAAGAATAAAGAAAATCAAATAAAAAAAATAAATATAATAATAATAATTATAAAAAATAAATAAATATAATAATAATAATAATAAAAAGTTAAGAAAGCACATATAGTTGGTGGGTAGACAAATGATTTTTTTCATATTAAAATGAACAAAGCATTATTAGAGCCCTGTAGACATGACAAAACACGACTATAGTCACATTTATACTCTTTTTATTTACAACATATTGCGCAACTGCAGGGTCTTGAGACACATGCTAACTCGCAAACTAGAGAGCTAGCCACCTAAACGGTAGCCTTCGAGTTATTTCCTTCCAACTTAAATAGCCAAAAACTTACCACTTCCACACGGATAGGGAGGATAACTATTAACAGTTATTTAACCTTTAACATGAACATGAATCAAACGTAATCATTTTTTCTGGGTACATGATACCATACAGCATCCATATCATAACATTAAACTTTCATATCAAGGCGGGGGCCTCAAACTAGTGTCCTGCGGGCCACATTTGGCCCGTGGGCCGCGTGTTTGAGACCCCTGCTTTAGACTCTAGTCTAAAGGCTCCGGTCATACCTCACCAACCGTCAACAGTTTGTGCACATAAATAGCTGCTCCTCCTCCATAGCCACTTTACCTCAAGGTGTTCCCCAAGGTTCGGTGCTTGGTCCTCTTCTCTTCATCCTCTACATCCTTCCACTTGGCAATATCAACATATCGACATGGCCTCAATTTCCATAGCTACGCCGATGATATTCAACTATACATTTCCATCATCTCCATCAACTCCAACATCTACTCCACTGTCCATCCATGCATTCATCACCTCCAGAATGGACTACTGCAACAGCATTCTCTACGGTACACCATCCAAAACCCTCAATAAATACAATATTATACAATATACAATACAATATATATACCTGACTGCTGTGCCCCGCTTTTAAAAGCTAGAGAAAATCAGCTTTTTTTCTATAGAGAAGCAGAACGGTGACTGATGTCCATATTTTATGTTTTAGTGACGCCTCAAACATCTGAAGAGTTTTTTTTACTCTCTTCTATGAAACAACAACACGGGAGAAAAAATACAAAACAGAAAAAAACAACATTCGTTCACAGATTTAGAAGAAAATAATCATTTGTTTACAGATGTTTAGTGTAAACTATAGACGTGTGCATTTGCAAACTGTATTTTTGTCTGTGCTGTAATCGGCGCCAGTCAACGAGTTCACATTGTTACGCCAAAGAACTACTTTACTGGCGTAGTGACACCTCGCCACAGGACAGCTAGCAACTAGCTTTAGCACACGCTCTCACATTGCTTTTTGTTTTTGACGCTAGGTGTCGTGTTCCTTTCTATGTTGCTATGTGAAATCAACGAACGCAAAGAAAAATGACTAAAATAAAGCAAAACGATCAGGAATATGTTTGTTATATGCTCCCTGCATGAATGTAAAACCATAAGGAGGTGTTTTAATAGCAGGCTTCGGAGGTGGACTCGGTGTGCCCTATTATGTGCATGAATTAGCGGCCTGGTTTTATTGTTTTTATATCTTTAAAATACAGAGAAAAGACAAAGACGCACACGTGTGTTCAAGTCCCAGCTAAGGATTGCGGATGGAAAAAGTGCACTTTTCCGTAATTGGGAGGTGCTCGAGCACACTGGATGACCCTCCAACCTCCTGCCCCGGCAGCCCCGGTTGAAGCCGCCCGGGCCTCTGAAAGTCTTTTAGATGAAATTTGCCTAAATTAGCTGCTAAATTGGGCCCATCGGGATTATTATAGCTGGGAATGGAGATGGTGTTCCTCCAAGTGTTGGAGCCAAAGGAGAGGATGCTTAAAGAGATAATTGGACATGAGGCAGCGGACCAGAGAAGAAGAACATTGTAAATCGTGGAGGTTTACACAAAGGAGGAGAAAGTGCTTCAGGATCGCAGAGATGGACTCCTTGCATTTCGTCTTCTTCGTGAGCACTTCATCTCATCACTTCATGAAATCCAACATGAAGTCCATAATAATGCTCATATTTCATTTCTTGTCAGCCATTTTTACTCAAGAAAATGTTAAAAACAATTGAAATACGGAAAAATAGGGCAACACGGCGGTTGAGTGGTTAGCGCGCAGACCTCACAGCGAGGAAACCAGGGTTCAATTCCACCCTCGGCCATCTCTGTGTGGAGTTTGCATGTTCTCCCCGTGCATGCGTGGGTTTTCTCCGGGTACTCCGGTTTCCTCCCACATTCCAAAAACATGCTAGGTTAATTAGCCACTCCAAATTGTCCATAGGTATGAATGTGAGTGTGAATGGTTGTTTGTCTATATGTGCCCTGTGATTGGCTGGCCACCAGTCCAGGGTGTACCCCGCCTCTCATTCAAAGACAGCTGGGATAGGCTCCAGCACCCCCATGACAGTATCACTCGGATACTGTGAACATCCAGCAGCAACACAACATTTTGTCATGACTACTATTTTAATGAAAAATATACTGAACCAGGGCTACACAGTGGACAGGTGGTTAGCACACAGGCTTCACAGCAAGGAGACTCAAGTTCAATTCCATCCTCGGCCATCTCTGTGTGGAGTTTGCATGTTCTCCCCGTGCATGCGTGGGTTTTCTCCGGGTACTCCGGTTTCCTCCCACATTCCAAAAAAAACATGCTAGGTTAATTAGCCACTCCAAATTGTCCATAGGTATGAATGTGAGTGTGAATGGTTGTTTGTCTATATGTGCCCTGTGATTGGCTGTACCCCGCCTCTCGCCCCAAGACAGCTGGGATAGGCTCCATTTTTGTACTCTCAGGGTATGAATGTGAATTTTTTTATCGTATCGAGATGCTTTCTACAATCCTGGGAACAGTTTGGGCAAAGGACCAATTTTCCCAAAGACCAAACCTCTTCCCAATCGTATGCTAGTGAGTCAACAAACCTGACAAAATGTGTGCAGTCATCGAGAACCAGGAGTTATTTGTAGCGTGTGCAAGGTTACGACTCCTTCTAACGTCTAATGAAAAGCAGTCAGCCAATCGTGTTTCTTTCTTCAGCGATTTGTGGACAATGACAGTCCATCCAGCGGCCGTGCAACCGCTACCGCCGCCGTGCGCTCCGTCACACATACTTGCAGCGACAGAACAATTACAAAGTCTCATCTATCTTCATGTCCTCGCCGATCACGGCCAAGAGGGCGAGCGCTGTTGTGTCAAGCATTTCTTCTGTTTCTTTGCAACCTGATGTGAGCCGTCGGCGCCGCCAGAGCGGAATCAAACCTCGCTCAGCATCACAAATAGCACAGATTAGCGCGTCTTACGCGTGTAAACCGGAGTCGTGTGTTACCTGTGATGTCAGTTCCTCTGTCTTCATCAGAGTCCTCTTCTTTCACGTCTGCTTTCACCTCGTCCTTCACCTCCGGAACAAAGAAATCAGTCTGGCGGGACAGCGGCACCATGTAATGGGTGACAACCGACGCACAAATCTCAATAATTGGGAAGGCCGACAGCTTCCTCTCCTGTGAACACAGAGAAAGACGGAGGATGATTTCACGGCATTCTTTAGATTAGCTCCGTTCTTTGGATGCTGGGTCAACGAAAGCAGCTCTTATTTTGGAAAAAGAGAAAATAACTTCCTCTCAAGAAGTTTTTAAAACCGAACCAACTAACTAACTCAATGACTGACTGATGAACAAATGAATCGACTGACTAAGAAACAGACCGGTCAACTAACTGACAACTGACTGACCGACCGATTAAGTAAATAACTGACCAACTAAATAATTATACTCGCTAACGGACCGACTAAGTAACAGACTGACCAACTAAATCAATTGTCTCACTCATTGACTAACGAAGCAACTAAATAACTGACCCAACCAACTAATGAATTGACTACTGACGGACTAAGTGACAGACTGACCGTACAACAAAATCACCGACCGGGTCAACTGATACGCTGACTGACTGACTGACCAATTCATTAAATAACTGACCAACCAAATAATTATACTCGCTAACTGACCAACTAAGTAACAGACATTTTTTTGGAAAAAAGAGAAAATAACTTCAAGAACCTCTCAAGAAGTTTTTAAAACCGAACCAACTAACTAACTCAATGACTGACTGATGAACAAATGAATCGACTGACTAAGAAACAGACCGGTCAACTAACTGACAACTGACTGACCGACCAATTCATTAAATAACTGACCAACTAAATAATTATACTCGCTAACTGACCTACTAAGTAACAGACCCACCAACTGAATCATTGATTGACTGACTAATTGTCTCACTCATTGACTAACAAAGCAACTAAATAACTGACCCAACCAACTACTGAATTGACTACTGACGGACTAAGTAACAGACTGACCGTACAACAAAATCACCGACCGGGTCAACTGATACGCTGACTGACTGACTGACTGACCAATTCATTAAATAACTGACCAACTAAATAATTATAATCGCTAACTGACCCACTGAGTAACAGACCGACCGACTGAATTATTGATTGACTGACTAATTGTCTCACTCCTTGACTAACGAAGCAACTAAATAACTGACCCAACCAACTCATGAATTGACCAAAGAAGATAAAGATAAAACTGAAACGGGTTCATAGTCAAATATATGATCACCGACCGACTAAGCAACCTAGACTGAGTACTGGACTGACTAACTAACCATAGTAAGTACCCGACTCATTGACTGAGCAGCTGTATAACTAACCAAATAGCTGACCAACTACCTGTCCGGAAAAACTTACTAACTAAACAACTCGTTCGTTAACCGACTGACTATGCTACAGTCTTACTAACTGACCGAGACGCTGACTAACCAACTGACTAATTACCGGACTGACTGTGCTATGTGTAACACTGACAAAGTGGCTGACCATCTGAGAAAAGAACCCAATAACTGACTAACTACTGGCCAGCAAACTAATCAAGTAATAACTACACAGACTGACGTAGTAAGTAGCTGGCTAACCGACGAGTTAACGAACTGCCTGACTCACAGACCAACTGACCGAGCCGACTACTCAACTGACTTACTAATTGACCAAACAATCAACCGACTAAGTGACTGATTATCTGTCCGACTGGACTAACGATCTGGCCGACCGATGATTTGGCTGAATGACCGACTGATTAACTCACTTGAACAAACAACCGACAAAGCACCCAACAAAGGCTAACAAAGAGCTAGGCAAGGCTGCCGGCGCTTGGTGTGAAGGCGTGGCAGTCACGGTGAGTGGAAGACAGATGAGGAATTCTAGAATTTGCAACACTTCCTGACAAAATGACAGCTCGCGATGGCTAAAGTGTACGAGACAGGATGGGAATATCACATTGTCATACATGCGCTCGCTTTGCTGACATTAGCGCTGCGTTCTTTGACACGTTCATAGATGCATGTACCGCATGCGCTCCCATGTGAGGCCATTAAACTTGCATTACCATACGCATCCACGCGCCCGTCTACGTACCGTACCTACTCTCCGCTGCCATATAGAATGTGGGAGGTTTATAAATATTAGACCATATTTTCATCAAAATGGGACATTAACCTCGCATATTTCTCCTTCTTGCTCGAGGTTCTCAGATGGGACGCGTACATTTATTTCCCTTGGATGAGCAGATGTGGTCATCCAATGATTTAGTGCGAAGGTATGCAAAATCATTACATCAATCCCTGCAAAAGTATTAGGTCAAAACTAGATTTTTTTTTTTAATGATCTGTTCCCAAACTCAGTGAGTTGTACTGAGTATCATGCCTACATTAGTAGTACCACCTAATACTAGATAATACATCACAGTACATGTCTGAAAGTGACATCTGTGGTGCCAACGATGGGTTGTGGTCAAAATGCTTCGGAAGTTAAGCTAGCATACATGCAATACAGATGGCCTCAAAGTTTTTATTATCAATACACAAATGATCAAAGACTGGAAAGCTTGATGGCAGCCATGTTTTTCAACCAATCCCACTCAAATTTGACACAAGTGTCCTTGTCAGTCCCCTAAAACGTGTGTTCTAATTTGGTGACGATTCAACTAAACACGCAAATATTAGGCAGTTGTTTTCTAGTATTGAGCCGCTAAGTCAGGGGTGTCCAAAATGCAGCCCAGGGGATATTTGCAGACGGTTCATTCATTCATTTTTGTACCGCTTATCCTCACGAAGGGTCGCGCAGGGTGCTGGAGCCCATCCCAGCTGTCTTCGGGTGAGATTAATTTTGCAGAATCACCTCTGAAGGAATGGTACTCACAACTTGTACATTTCTCAACTCAGGACAAGTCAGCACATTTGTGCTATTATCTACAGCAAAAAAAATCCCACTTTTCTCAACGTGCACATTTTTCCCAAATACTGAATGCCTTTGATCTGATCAGATCAATGCCTTTGGTCTAATAGTAATATAATAGTAAAGATTTCCAATTAGATCAAAGAAACTCAACAATATGGAATTGGAATGTTGGGAACTTTTGTAATATGGAGAACATCACAAATGTCCTGAATGCCTTTGATCTGATCAGATCAATGCCTTTGATCTGATCAGATCGATGCCTTTGGTCTAATCAGATCAATGCCTTTGGTCTAATCAAATCAAAGGCATTCAGGACATTTGGACATCCTTGCCCTAAGTCAGTTGGACTTGAGGGGACGAAGGAAGGCGTAATAACGGTGCCAGGATGTGGAAACCCAGCAGAGATGCAAGTTTGGACCAATTTTCATCCTTCTCAGGAGCACAAGCTTACGGTTTCCCAGCATCCACTTGAACTTACTTTCCCTTTTCTTTATTGATGCTCTCTCTGGGTTCGAGATTCCTTCCGACCAGCAGCGTTGCCGTGGCCGAGCACCAGAACAACAACGCCTGGCCTATTCAGGGGCGCACGACGGGGAGAGCCATTTTTGGACAATTTAAGCCACGCTCCCACGCCGCCTTTTCCACTGAGGTCGGTTCGATTTGGTCTGACTGAGTGCTTTTAATCTAATCTTCGAGAAAATAGGCACTGGAATGAATCACCTGGCATCATACGCACACTCACGGCAGCCCCGCGGCCCACTATGCAAATTAGCCCCCATCTCCTTGAACCTGCCTCCATAATGAGCAGACGAATCAAGACAGTTGACTACATTGTGGACACAAATATCTGTTGTCACAGATAAGAGAAAAGCAGAAGGCGAACGCCAGCGTATGGCGACATTCCACCCGCTAACATTTATCTTATTAGAACACTAACTTGTTCAGATTTATGGCGTCCCCTCGGCGTAAGACCCCGCAGCTGCGAGGGCCCGCAGGTACTAATTCCCATCAGCCGCAACAGCCAATCATCTCGCTCGTTAGCGCGGCCATCAACCGCGGATTCAATTGTTCCCACTGGTTTTGTCCGATATAAGCGAAATCCGTTATATGCGTATACCGGAAAATGTCCGTTTTACGCATATATGGGATTTATATCCGGTATATGCGTAAATGGGATTTTATCCGTTATAAAAAGGCACTTCCTTGACTATGTTTCCAATGTACCTGGACGCGCAGGCAACGCTGCAAACGCTGCAAATGACGTCGTATAGCGGCCTGTCACCATTCGGATTCGAATCGGAGCGCCACGATGCGGCCATCCGATATATGCCAGGGAAATTTCATGGAAATGCATTGGAACGGGACTGGAGATTTTGTCCGAAATAGGCGAAATCCGTTATAAAAAATCCGATATATGCAATGAATTTTTATTGGAAATGCATTACAGAAAAATCGGTTCTTTTTTATCTGTCCGTTGTGAGCGAATTTCCGATATATCCGAGTCTGATATATCCGAGGTTTACTGTACAATTGCCATAAATGGGAGACAAGCGGAGCCTATGCTGGAGCCTATCCCAGCTGTCTTCAAGCAAGAGGCGGGGTACACTCTGGACTTGTCGCCAGCCAATCACAGGGCAAGCAAAAAATGTCATAATAAACTTAAATGCTGGAATTGTGGCTGTGGCACATTGATTGATTACATTGATTGATTACATTGATTGATTACATCAATCCTCGTTTATTTGGTTCCAGACCCCATTGTGATATGTGAATTTCTGATTCCTTCTTAAACTGAATATTTTCACAGTTAGAACACAAAAAACCTGTTTACTTTTTGATATTATTAGAGTCCTCCAGATGAGAAATAACACCCCTATGGTCAACTTAACACCCTTTACACTATGTTATCCAACTGGGCGGAAGTGCCCCAGGGGGTAGAGCAGAGGTGGAGTCGTCCAGAAACTGTAAGGTTGGCGGTTTGATGGTCAGAAAGGCCGAAGGCGCAAATTGGCAGCCATGTTTACCGATACCAATCACGTGGATTAACTGTACATTTTTAATATGCATATTATGAGTGAAATTGGTTCATAGATTCATTCATTCATTTTCTACCGCTTATCCTCACGAGGGTCGCGGGGGTGCTGGAGCCTATCCCAGCTGTCTTCGAGCGAGAGGCGGGGTACACCCTGGATTGGTGGCCAGCCAATCACAGGGCAAGCAAAAAATGTCATAATAAACTTAAATGTTGCAATTGTGGCTGTGGCACATTGATTGATTACATTGATTGATTACATTGATTGATTATATCAATCATCGTTTATGGTGGTTATTTGGTTCCAGACCCTACCGTGATATGTCAATTTCTGATTCCTTCTTAAACGGAATATTTTCACAGTTAGAACAAGACAGTTACAGTTCTACTGGGAGACTTCAACGCCCATGTGATCAATGACACGGATATGGGATCCATGTTTTGGTCATTTGCGGATAATTGCTCTACCAAAAGTTATCCACTCAGCTTCTGGTCCCCGGATCGCAAATGTGACTTTTTGACACATTTTGTTTTTAAAAACGAACAAGCAATGTGGTTAGTTTGGAACTCGTTTTTGCCCCCCTGGGGAAGTGGATCTCACGTTCATGATGGAACGTGCTAGTTTTTTCAAGTGTCAGTAAACAATGTTGCTCTCTTGCTGTCGTGATACTGATGATGATGATGATGCCTTGTGTGTTTGTGTGTTTGTGTGTTGTTGTGGAATGACCATAAACACTTAGTGTGTTTATGTGTCCCGCCTCACGATGGTGATGCTATCACAGGGGTCTCCTAAAGCCACGCTGGTGGAGTGGAGATGTGCTTGGTAACTCAAGTAGGGTACGATTGAAGTGTTGCCAGTCATAAATAAAAGACGCGTAGTTGACAGCTCTAATAAATAGTGATGGAAGTCGGACACGTCTGCAGCACGGACACTCCATTTATTCTCTTTTAAGTAAAGCTCCACACATTTTTATTTCATAAAAATTTATTTCTATTTTTATTCTATTCATTGTGTTATCTTAAAGTAAATATAAATAATTGAAAAACATATTTCCCATGTCTTCAAGTTTGTATCAAATAGTACAAAAATCGCTTTACAAAAAGTTTTTGTTAATAATTACCACAGGTAATTGGAAATGTGGCGGCACGGTGGTCTAGTGGTTAGCGCACAGCCCTCACAGCTAGGAGACCAGGGTTCAATTCCACCCTCGGCCATCTCTGTGTGGAGTTTGCATGTTCTCCCCGTGCATGCGTGGGTTTTCTCCGGGTACTCCGGTTTCCTCCCACATTCCAAAAACATGCTAGGTTAATTAGCCACTCCAAATTGTCCATAGGTATGAATGTGAGTGTGAATGGTTGTTTGTCTATATGTGCCCTGTGATTGGCTGGCCACCAGTCCAGGGTGTACCCCGCCTCTTGCCCAAAGACAGCTGGGATAGGCTCCAGCACCCCCTGCGACCCTCGTGAGGAAAAGCGGTAGAAAATGAATGAATGAATGAATGAATTGGAAATGTCAACAATATCTATTAACCAGGCGTGGCACGGTGGTCGAGTGGTTAGCACGCAGACCTCACAGCTAGGAGACCAGGGTTCAATTCCACCTGTGTGGAGTTTGCATGTTCTCCCCGTGCATGCGTGGGTTTTCTCCGGGTACTCCGGTTTCCTCCCACATTCCAAAAACATGCTAGGTTAATTAGCCACTCCAAATTGTCCATAGGTATGAATGTGAGTGTGAATGGTTGTTTGTCTATATATGCCCTGGGATTGGCTGGCCAGGGTGTACCCCGCCTCTCGCCCCAAGACAGCTGGGATAGGCTGTCGGAAAAGCGGAAAAGCGGTAGAAAATGAATGAATCTATGAACCAATTCCACTCATAATATGCATATTAAAAATGTACAGTTAATCCATGTGATTGGTATCGGTAAACATGGCTGCCAATTTGCGCCTTCGGCCTTTCTGACCATCAAACCGCCAACCTTACAGTTTCTGGACGACTCCACCTCTGCTCTACCTCCTGAGACACTTCCGCCCAGTTGGATAACATAGTGTAAAGGGTGTAAAGGTGACCATAGGGGTGTTATTTCTCATCTGGAGGGCTCTAATAATGTCAAAAAGTAAACAGGTTTTCTGTGTTCTAACTATGAAAATATTCAGTTTAAGAAGGAATCAGAAATTGACATATCACGGTAGGGTCTGGAACCAAATAACCGCCATAAACGATGATTGATATAATCAATCAATGTAATCAATCAATGTAATCAATCAATGTGCCACAGCCACAATTCCAGCATTTAAGTTTATTGTGACATTTTTTGCTTGCCCTGTGATTGGCTGGCGACAAGTCCAGAGTGTACCCCGCCTCTCACTCGAAGACAGCTGGGATAGGCTCCAGCACGCCAGCGACCCTCGTTAGGATAAGTGGTAGAAAATGAATGAATCTATGAACCAATTGCACTCATAATATGCATATTAAAAATGTACAGTTACAGTCTTCTGAATCACTCCTGGTGTGTGCCATCACCTCGGACCTGTTTGCCTTGGGGGACCCTACCGGGGGCGTATAACCCCAGACAACATAGCTCCTCAGATCACTCGGGCACTCAAACCCCTGCACCACGTTCAGGTGGTGATTCACAGAGGGCCCACCTCTAATACCTACCTAAAAAAATACCTTTTTTTTTTAAGTTTTTTTAAATGAAGACTTTGGAGTGGTTTAGTCCGAGTCCTGATCTGAATCCTATTGAGATACGGTGGTATGACCTTCAAAAGGCTTCATGCTTGAAAAGCCTCCAACGTGGCTGAATGACAACAATTCTGCAAAAAATGAGTGGGCCAACATTCCTCCACAGCGCCGGAAGAGACTCATTCCAAGATACCTGTCAATCATTTGCAATCACTTTCTCACACAAGGACATTTTTTTTCTCCCTTAATAATAAAAAACTTTTAGATTTAGTGTATAATTACATTTGTATTTACATTTGTATGTATATTTAAACTCACAGTCATGAAGACAGATTTTTGGCCATTTTGTTTTAGCTAAGCTCGTGTTGTGCGCTTTGTAAAAATTGTAAAAATTAAAAAAAAAAAAAAGGTGGCTTCGCTACGCATCTTAAAATGCAGCATGGATCTCTTCCAATAATCCGTTAGTCAGCTACAGAAGTAGGAGCTGTGGGAGACACGGGAATTGTAGTTTTTTTTCTTTAAAGTGGGTGGAATGTTAGCACGGTAGCACGCGTGCGCTGTAGCTATGCTAGCATTGCTAACATTTGTGTCCTCCTTTATCTTTCATGTGATATACGGCATTTATTACGTGAGATAAGTGCGGAGTTGGACTATTGGAAGTGAAAAGCAGGTCGAGTGGGTAGCGCTTGCTGGAGACACACACGGATATGTAGCTAGCTGCTTAGCGTTATAACGCTACAGACGGAAAAAAAATGGCGTATTGTCAGTAGTTCTATCAAGGTAACCAGACTTTCAATACGCTATTGTAGCGCCTCTGAGATTGTACCTCAAATGGTTGAGAAATGGTATAATATGGGCGGTTGTACTATGTCGGACACACTTTGCCAAGGGACTTGAATTTATTTGCCATCTTTTCAGTTTGCGTTTGTCGAGCGAGTGCAAAACCTGACACAGAAACTTTGTTGTTTGACACTTTTTGACGAGCGTATCAATAGGAATACCTCAGGGCAGAGGTAGGGAACCTATGGCTCGGGAGCCAGGTAGGGCTCTTTTGATGACTGTATCTGGCTCTCAAGCATTTCTTACCACAATAAAAATGTATTTTTGCTAACATTTTAAAGTAAACATCACGGAAATGACTGTTAAAAATATTAAAAATCAACTTTCTTATGCATTTTAATTCGTCCATTTATTTTCTACTGCAATATGGCCAACCATATCTATCTTTTTTGATGATATTTTCCAGGTCAAACACCAAAACTTGATTATTACTGGGTAATGCGGTAGTCTACCTCGGTCATTGAGATGTCAACATGTAAATATAAACTTTCCTCCTTTAGTCAAATAGTCACCTAGCTAAAGCTGCAGAACCAAGCCTTCTGGCAAAGATGGCCAAAAGAATGAAATATACGGAGTACGGCGCAAAACCATGCAGCAGCAGAAGTTGCATTAATGGCAGCAAGTATTAGATTTATTATTAGACACTGCGCTGCTCACGAAAGTGTGCTGGCCACACCCCCTTGGCGTGCTGGCCCCCACTTCCACACGGATAGGGAGGATAACTATTAACAGTTATTTAACCTTTAACATGAACATGAATCAAACGTAATAATTTTTTCCGGGTACATGATACCATACAGCAGGGGTCCCCAAACTTTTTTTTTTTTTTGAGGGCCACATGACTTTTCCCTCCTCTGAAGGGGGGCCAGGGTCAGGGTTGTTTGTTTGTTTATGTTCTATGACCGGGGCAAAGCGTGCTTGTAGTAACGTTGCTCACAATAGGTTACCATTCCGGTTCTATGACAGAAAAATGTACATGCTTTATTGTTCAAGGGGCCGGGTCAAATGTGGAAGTGGGCCGTGTACGTAATTAGAGCCCATTATATCTAAAACTGTTGGTCTTACATACAAATGCACACATTTTATTGCATTCAATGTTTAAAAAAATGTATATGTCTCTCACAGATACACATTTTAAAATATCTGGTCTTCATGGCTCTTGTAGCCAAAAAGGTTCCCGACCCCTGCCTCGGGGTGTTAATAACTCAGGAAGTATTCATTTTCATATCGAGCTTGCGCCTCAGTGAACGTTAAACGGAGCATGTAAACTACTCCAGTCACCATTTCCCAATGAATCGAGTCGTCACCTCGTTGAGGAAAACAACAACAACACATAGCGACTATCAGAATATATCGTTGACTTAATAAGCGAGTTAACGGGGGTGGCGGTTTGGGGGGCAAGGGGGGACGAGAGCGCATCTGTGAGATCATTTAATGGACGGGAAGGCACGTCGTCTTGACCCGTGAACTGCAATAATTCGCCAGTAAATCAATGAAAAGCATTACGGTCCGGCGTGCCCCCCCTGTGCCCCCCCCAGCAGAAACCAAAATGAACCTCATGCTATGTTGCTTTCCTCAGGTGCTAACACACGTGATGAAAGATGAAAGGCGATATGAAATCAACCAAAGTGATAGTGGAAGTGGAAGTGGGGGTGTATACAGGGACACGTATATAGAAGATGAAGGTCGTGGTGTCATTGACCTGCAGCAGCTGCTCTGAGCGCGTGCGGCATCAATAGAATTACCAATAGCAGAAACATCGGCGCTATAGAAACACAAGCCGAACACTCTGCGTCGGAAATGAGGTCTACTTTTAAAACAGGAAGCTTTTTCACGGGTCTTTTTCGTCCACTCCGCTCGCTTCATGACGTCGGCTAGCAGATTAGCGCTAGGAGACGTGCAAACATCATTGACAAAGAGTCAAGACATAAAAATGACAACGCCGGAGGACACGGTTTTGACTTTGTTTGCGTGAAATCTAATGGGAGCCGTAACCGTAACGACTGAGATGGTATTGTCAATATACCCTGAATCCTTCCTCACTGCTCTCTAACAGGGTTGTATTTATAGATCTGCTTCTTTTTTTAATCATATCGGAAATATATAAATCACTTCAAACGACCCGGATTAGCTGTCCAGGCAATGCTTTCAGTAATATTTGAACTCTTAATTCTCGTACAAGAACAATTCACCACTGTTTAATCACGGTAAATAAAACTAAAATAGAGTAAAATAAAATGATTTGCTCTTTGAGGACACCTGATGAACAGATATTATTACTTTTTTCGTGGGTTCAGGCTAATAACTTCTTCTCACAGGAACACCGGTGCACAACTACGACACCCACACTCACATAGCACAACTTGAGTTCCACAACACTCACAGTTAACTCATGGAAAAATACTGAAAAAATACACAATAGATGCATTATTGTCAGTCACACAAGCTTATCGTTCACTTCTGCACAAAATTAACTTTCACTTTCTACAGAGTGCGACATATATGGACTCTTTGATTATCGTCTTTGTTGATATAGTTCAACACTCGTAAAAAGTAGAGCTTTAAAATGCAAAAAGACAAAATGCTCCTTTTTCTACCCTTTGTATTGAGTTGTGGACTCCTATAGAGCAGCTACACATAATAACTCACACAGAAAACTTTCTAGATTTTCAAGAATCTGCACCTATACCAGCTGTATTTCCTTGGATTTGTGCTTCCTGCCCCAAAAAAAAAACGTATTTATTAAAAACAGAAAAATATGCAAACTTTTTCAGTGCTTTGGTTCCGATTTTCTGCAATAAAAGCTCTGATAAAACATTCCACTGTTCTCAAATATCTTCATTTTTATTTTTCTACACAAAATAAGATGAAAAATAAAAAAAACAAATCAAGAATAAAAAAAAATCAATCAATCAGTAATAAATAAATATAATAATAATAATAAAAAGTTAAGAAAGCACATATAGTTGGTGGGTAGACAAATGATTTTTTTCAGATTAAAATGAACAAAGCATTATTAGAGCCCTGTAGACATGACAAAACACGACTATAGTCACATTTATACTCTTTTTATTTACAACATATTGCGCAACTGCAGGGTCTTGAGACACATGCTAACTCGCAAACTAGAGAGCTAGCCACCTAAACGGTAGCCTTCAAGTTATTTCCTTTCAACTTAAATAGCCAAAAACTTACCACTTCCACACGGATAGGGAGGATAACTATTAACAGTTATTTAACCTTTAACATGAACATGAATCAAACGTAATCATTTTTTCCGGGTACATGATACCATACAGCAGGGGTCCCCAAACTTTTTCCAGTGAGGGCCACATGACTTTTCCCTCCTCTGAAGGGGGGCCAGGGTCAGGGTTGTTTGTTTGTTTATGTTCTATGACTGGGGCAAAGCGTGTTTGTAGTAACGTTGCTCACAATAGGTTACCATTCCAGTTCTATGACAGAAAAATGTACATGCTTTATTGTTCAAGGGGCCGGGTCAAATGTGGAAGTGGGCCGTGTCCGGCCCCCGGGCCTTAGTTTGGGGACCACTGCCATACATGCGCGGGCCGCACTAACATTAAACTTTCATATCAAGGCGGGGGCCTCAAACTAGTGTCCTGCGCGCCACATTTGGCCCGCGGGCCGCATGTTTGAGACCCCTGGTATATAGCATGCGTGACTTTACAAAATATCAAATATGACTATTTGGACAGCCTTGCCTTAAGTCAGTTGGACTTGAGTGGACGAATGAAGGCGTAATAATAACAGTCGATTTCACTTTAATGCTTCTTAGCAACAAATTGCGTATTCTAAATTTCTGTTTCGTGAGATGTGGTTCGGAGATGTGACAAATAGTTCATGCGTTCTCACTTTTGCATTTACAATGTCCGAGTAGAACGTGACTCACAGCAAGACGGCAGTCGGCATCGGGCGCGGGCCTCTTCAATCACTACACGCCTCATGCACACCAGCATCTATTTTTAGGCTGGGTGATTTCTCATCATGTTCAAAAAAAAAAACTAGAAGACTCATGGTGACAATTGGTGACAGCCCCCCTGTGTTCACCACAACACCCCCCCCCCCCCCCCCCATCTCCCTTAAGTCTGTTTACTCCCAGTGCGCCATGACAGCCCCCCCCCCCCCCCCCCACACACACACACCATAACCTCCCCTCGCCTTGGAATACACGGAAAGAGACAAAACACTACTTCACACACCTTCTCATCATGTTCAAAAAAAACTAGAAGACTCATGGTGACAATTGGTGACAGCCCCCCTGTGCCCCCCCTGTAAAATTAAAATTAAAATTAAAATTAAAATTAAATTTTTTTAATTTTAATTGTAATTTTCTCATCATGTTAAAAAAAAATAGAAGACTCATGGTGACAATTGGTGACAGCCCCCCTGTGTCCCCCCCCCCTGTAAAATTAAAATTAAAATTAAAATTAAAATTAAAATTAAAATTAAAATTAAAATTAAAATTAAAATTAAAATTAAAATTAAAATTAAAATTAAAATTAAAATTAAAATTAATAAAACAACCTTAAACTATATTAGGAAAGCAGGAAGTGAACAAATGTAACAATTAAAATTAAAAACTTAATAAAAAATTTTATGATATTAGGAAAGCAGGAATTGAATAAATGTAACAGTTACTGATTGTTAAAATTAAAATTAAAATTAAAATTAAAATTAAAATTAAAATTAAAATTAAAATTAAAATTAAAATTAAAATTAAAATTAAAATTAAAATTAAAATTAAAATTAAAATTAAAATTAAAAAAACAACCTTAAACTATATTAGGAAAGCAGGAAGTGAACAATGGTGACAATTGGTGACAGCCCCCCTGTGTTCACCACAACACCCCCCCCCCCCCCCCCCCCCCATCTCCCTTAAGTCTCTTTACTCCCAGTGCGCCATGACAGCCCCATACACACACACACACACCATAACCTCCCCTCGCCTTGGAATACACGGAAAGAGACAAAACACTACTTCACACACCTTCTGCAGAGGTGTCCAATTTAGACTCTCCCTTGTGGTCACACACTTCCCTGAACACGGTCCTTTCATTCTGCCTGCAATTGAGCTATTTTTTGACATCCGTCCTCAGCAAGCCCGGGCCGAGTCCGTCCCCTGTGTGGAAAAAGAGCTCTCGCTGGGTCCGCCAGCTGAAAATGGCATTGCTATATAAAAGCTGTGGTGCTGAAAGACCGGAAAACAAGGTACTGGGGGGGGGTTGTTGCAACCTCTCCATGCACCCCCCTGCAATCAATATGTTCAGACTTGATAAGATAGTGTACAAGTATATTGCGTCTGCACTCTCCAGGGGGGGCCACCCCCATCGATTTGGTTAACCGGGGCAATAAGAGCATCACCCGGACATGTAAAAAAAGATGCCCGTTAGAATGGAAAAGTAGACACACTGAATGAGTATGACCCGCATGCCAATACGTCTTTGACCGCCGTTAAAATGCTGGCTTCTTCTTCTTCTAAGAGGCTGGAGGCGACCGTTTTAGCAGGAGCTTTACGACTCTACCTGGCAGTCAGCTCATTATTTAATATTCATGACTCACGCTGGGCTTTCAATATTCAAAACTAATCCCCCCCTAAATTGGAAATGCCTGGTTGCCGCCGAGTGGAATGTGTCCCACAACGCATCCTCCAGATCAGAGGCTCTCAAACGGCGTGGCGGCAGTCACTGTGCCAACGCAAATTGGGAAACTTTTCAAATGTCTTATATTTGGAGATAGCGTTTCCAATAATGAGATGCTTCCCACTCTTTGTGATGAAATCTTACGAGGTATGAGGTGCATTATTAGGTGTATTAGGTGCATTATAAAAAAAAAACAACCTTAAACTGTATTAGGAAAGCAGGAAGTGAACAAATGTAACAGTTTCTGATTGTAAAAATTTAAATTTAAATTTAAATTTAAATTTATTAATTTTATTTTTAATTAAAATTAAAATTAAAATTTATGTTTAAATTTAATTTTTTAAATTTTAATTATAATTTTTAAATTTACATTTAAATTTTAATTTTAATTTTAATTAATTTTAATTTTAATTTTAATTTTAATTTTAATTTTAATTTTAATTTTAATTTTAATTTTAATTTTAATTTTAATTTTAATTTTAATTTTAATTTTAATTTTAATTTTAATTTTAATTTTAATTTTAATTTTAATTTTAATTTTAATTTTAATTTTAATTTTTACAAAAGCGGTAGAAAATGAATGAATAAATTTAAATTTGAATGAATAAATTTAAATTTAATAAATTTAAATTTAATACATTTAAATTGAATAAATTTAAATTGAATAAATTTAAATTTAATAAATTTAAATTTAAATTGAATAAATTTAAATTTTAAATTAAATTTAAAACTCTGAACACGGTAGGATTCAGCTTTCTTAAACAATCATTTAAACAGCATTATCAATTTTAAAAGGAGTAAATATTCAACCATGTGCAAAACATTTCTGTCGTAGTTGAAGTTTTATCGAGCATCCATGTGATGACTGCTCCTCCGGCAATGTTTTTGCACTCTATCCGAATCCCAAATTAAAATACTATTGACATGTAGTATTTCTATACAAACCAACGTACTGTAATATCATTTCTGACACAAGCAGTAATGAAGTCACTGACAGACCAGCCAACCTTGAAGAAATATTAGTATTGTCAACCCCCCCCAACCCATTACCCTCATTTCCTGTTTGAGAAGCACCGCCTTCCACAATTGGTCCATGTATTCCCAAACCAAAAAGGTTGCTATCAATTATTTTTGCTTCAAGCGTCTTCAAGAGCTGTGACACGGAAGTTCTCTTGGACGGACGACAAGCACACAAGAGTGTGAGCGGTGGTCGCTTTGGAACAGAAAGACTGTAATCGAGATTCCAATCTGAGAGTCTAATGTGCGAGATGTTCAGGGCGCTACGCTAATGAGATACAATTAGCACGAGGAGGATATGTGGTGAACGGCGGCTGTGAGATGGACAAAGTTGACTTCATTTCCGTCCTCCGGCAGGCCTTTAATGGTTGGACCCCGAATACGGGATTGGTCCTGTGCTCTAATGAGCGTCGATGCGCTGCACTGGAAGAACCCAACGGTGCTGTGTGGCGCAAAGGAACCGAGCCGCGAGTCATCGCTCTTTTGTCGCGTGAGTCGGGCAACTGAGGTGGCATTTTGTTAATGATGAAGCTCCCGATCGTTATTATCAGATTTGTGTCGCCGTTCCCTCCCTGATGTTCACGTATTCGCAATGTTATGATCTCTTGATGGCAAAGGCAAAAAAAAGCTTTCTCTCTTTGAGCAAGAAATTGTTGAGCAGCATAAGCCAGGCCATCGATGCTGAGCTACGACGCCGTAAGACGGTTATTTCAAACTTCTGAAAAACATCCCGAGGCTCGTGGAACTAAAAAGTCATGCGGTAAACCCCAAATGTGGCCCGCAGGACACAAGTTTGAGGCCCCTGCCTTGATATGAAAGTTTAATGTTATGATATGGATGCTGTGTGGTATCATGTACCCAGAAAAAATGATTACACTTCATTAATGTTCATGTTAAAGGTTAAATAACTGTTAATAGTTATCCTCCCTATCCGTGTGGAAGTGGTACGTTTTTTGGCTATTTAAGTTCAAAGGAAATAACTTGAAGGCTACCGTTTAGGGCGCTAGCTCTCCAGTTTGCGAGTTAGCATGTGTCTCAAGACCAGGGGTCTCAAACACGCGGCCCGCGGGCCAAATGTGGCCCGCAGGACACTAGTTTGAGGCCCCCGCCTTGATATGAAAGTTTAATATTAAGTTTGATATGGATGCTGTATGGTATCATGTACCCAGAAAAAATGATTACGTTTGATTCATGTTCATGTTAAAGGTTAAATAACTGTTAATAGTTATCCTCCCTATCCGTGTGGAAGTGGTAAGTTTTTGGCTATTTAAGTTCAAAGGAAATAACTTGAAGGCTACCGTTTAGGTGGCTAGCTCTCTAGTTTGCGAGTTAGCATGTGTCTCGAGACCCTGCAGTTGCGCAATATGTTGTAAATAAAAAGAGTATAAATGTGACTATAGTCGTGTTTTGTCATGTCTACAGGGCTCTAATAATGCTTTGTTCATTTTTAGTTCGTTTTTTAAGTTTTTATTATTTGCCGTTTTATTATTATTATTATTATATTTATTATTACTGATTGATTGATTTTCTTTATTCTTGATTTGTTTATTTATTTTTCATCTTATTTTGTGTAGAAAAATAAAAATTAAGATATTTGAGAACAGTGGAATGTTTTATCAGAGCTTTTCTTGTAGAAAATCGAAACCTAAGCAAAGTTTATTAATTTTTTGAAGTTTTTAATAAATGCGTTTGTTTTTTGTTTTTTTTGGAAAACCTGATGCGGCCCAGTCTCACCCAGACCCGAGCTCCTTTTTTGCATTTGGAAGCTCTATTTAGAACCTCCTTAAGATCCAACTGTGCACAATTTTTCACCTGAAATTCTGATCAGGAGTAATTATTGTATTTTTTTTTAATTTATTTTTATTTATTTTAACTGCATTTGTATATTTCTTTCAGTCTGTTTATATCATCTAAAAGACCGAGGCAGTGCACCAAGTCCACAATAGCAACGACGGCCCTGTTGAAATCACAGGCCGCCTATTAAAGCCTCTCCAGCATGGCGTTAACGACGGCCTAATGGTAACAATTAACAACACCTTCTGCTAACAGATCTCAGTTTAGCCCATTCCACGCCCTAACGACCGGGGCTTAGACGTGTTGCAGTGCACCACAAACACAAAGCAAGACGTGGCTTCCGAGATGGACGTTGGAAACCATCAAACTGTCCATCAAACCATCAAACCATCAACTAGAGATGGTTTGGAAAGAGAAACTTGACACGCTTTTGTCAAGTTTACCTTTCATTGTTTGGCAGCTCGGTTGTCCCCGAAGCAAACGAGCAAATCCCATTTAGTATTTATAGCATCTATAGAGCATAAATCCATCTGTTCAAGCAACTCGCGTAGAGATGATTTGTCTGGGCTAATATCGTCTTTCGATTTAGGTTTACAAAAAAAAAAAAAATCATTTAAAAAAAGCATTTGCCCTCAAGTTAACGTCATCCCGTTAATTGGATTTGAGACAGAAAACATAAATATGTGATGATTCACAAGCAGCTTCTCTAAGCTGTGGACAAAAGCATCTTGGGAGGAGGCTTTTCAAGACAAATATACAAAGTATTTTTGGTTGGCGTGGTGGTTCACATGTGAGGCTCACAGTCCAGAACTGCAGGTTCGAACGCATGTTTCCATAACTGTTTTTGTAACATTTGTAACATTTGCTTTCCAAATATAGTTTAAGGTTGTTTTTTTAATTTAAATTTAAATTTTAATTTTAATTTTAATTTTAATTAAAATTTTAATTTTAACAATCAGTAACTGTTACAGTTATTCAATTCCTGCTTTCCTAATATCATAAAAAATTTTATTAAGTTTTTAATTTTAATTTGTATTTGTAATTTGTAATTTGTAATTTGTAATTTTAAATTTAATTTGTAACATTTGCTTTCCTAATATAGTTTAAGGTTGTTTTTTTAATTTTAATTTTAATTTTAATTTTAACAATCAGTAACTGTTACATTTGTTCACTTCCTGCTTTCCTAATATAGTTTAAGGTTGTTTTTTTTAATTTTAATTTTAATTTTAATTTTAATTTTAATTTTAATTTTAATTTTAATTTTAATTTTAATTTTAATTTTAATTTTAATTTTAATTTTAATTTTAATTTTAATTTTAATTTTAATAATCAGTAACTGTTACATTTATTCAATTCCTGCTTTCTTAATATCATCACATTTTTTATTAAGTTTTTAATTTTAATTTTAATTGTTACATTTGTTCACTTCCTGCTTTCCTAATATAGTTTAAGGTTTTTAATTTTAATTTTAATTTTAATTTTAATTTTAATTTTAATTTTAACAATCAGTAACTGTGACATTTGTTCACTTCCTGCTTTCCTAATATAGTTTAAGGTTGTTTTTTTAATTTTAGTTTTAATTTTAATTTTAATTTTAATTTTAATTTTAATTTTAATAATCAGTAACTGTTACATTTATTCAATTCCTGCTTTCTTAATATCATCACATTTTTTATTAAGTTTTTAATTTTAATTTTAATTGTTACATTTGTTCACTTCCTGCTTTCCTAATATAGTTTAAGGTTTTTAATTTTAATTTTAATTTTAATTTTAATTTTAATTTTAACAATCAGTAACTGTGACATTTGTTCACTTCCTGCTTTCCTAATATAGTTTAAGGTTGTTTTTTTAATTTTAGTTTTAATTTTAATTTTAATTTTAATTTTAATTTTAATTTTAATTTTAATTTTAATTTTAATTTTAATTTTAATTTTAATTTTAATTTTAATTTTAATTTTAATAATCATTAACTGTTACATTTATTCAATTCCTGCTTTCTTAATATCATCAATTTTTTTATTAAGTTTTTAATTTTAATTTTAATTGTTACATTTGTTCACTTCCTGCTTTCCTAATATAGTTTAAGGTTTTTAATTTTAATTTTAATTTTAATTTTAATTTTAATTTTAATTTTAATTTTAATTTTAATTTTAATTTTAATTTTAATTTTAATTTTAATTTTAATTTTAATTTTAATTTTAATTTTAACAATCAGTAACTGTGACATTTGTTCACTTCCTGCTTTCCTAATATAGTTTAAGGTTTTTTTTGTTTGTTTTTTAATTTTATTTTTGTCATGTACCGAAGTACGAGGTGATATGACCGATAAATAAATAAATAATGACTTAAACAACCTCTTCATTTCCAAATGAGCTGACGGCCAAGCCGCCCATAGGCGGAGGAACATATGCGGCGTTTGCAAATAAATGATCCGCAGAAGAAAATGTTAATTTGTCCCTCGTTTGCCACATGAAAAACCCAGCCCAACTATTTATCTTCATTTTCAGCCCAATATGAAAAAGTTCCCCAGACACGAGGATATGGAGAAAAATCATCTGGCAACGAGTCTCGGGGGAGCGAGGCTCCAAATGAAAGCATTCCTCATAGCTGATCTTGTGCTGCAGAGAGGACGCCCATCAATGAAAGCGCGGCAGATTGTGTTCAAAGAGGGAAACGTGTCGCTTCTCGCCCACTGCTTGATTAAAACTGCAGCTTCTGCGACGGGCGACATCACGTCTGTACATACCTACACACACACACATCTTCGCAAGTGAAGAGCCCATCTAAAAGTCAATTGCGGATTTTCACTTCACATGTAGAAAAAGAAAAAGTCTATTTATAGAATATTCACTTCAATTAGCAACACCACACCAGAGAATTCTATGGCCGATGACTAAAAGAGAAGGAGGCATGGTCCACACCACCTCCATTAAAATGGCTTAACAGTTTTTAATCTGGTCATTAAAATTAAAAACACACACGGGGCTGCACGGCGGGACGAGTGGTTACTGCGCAGGCCTCACAGCAAGGAGACCCGAGTTCAATTCCACCCTCGGCCATCTCTGTGTGGAGTTTGCATGTTCTCCCCGTGCATGCGTGGGTTTTCTCCGGGTACTCCGGTTTCCTCCCACATTCCAAAAATATGCTAGGTTAATTAGCCACTCCAAATTGTCCATAGGTATGAATGTAATGGTAATGGTAATGGTAATGGTAATGGTAATGGTTTTATTTCATTTGAACATGCATCAGATTACAATTGAATGCATCCCATAATCAGTTCCCAGTTCCACATGTCCAAAAGGAGTAGGAAGAAGCAAAGCTTATTAAATCCTACCCCTCCATCTGGTACTTTTACAATCAGTAACTGTTACATTTGTTCACTTCCTGCTTTCCTAATATCATTTAATTTTTTAATTTTAATTTTAATTTTAACAATCAGTAACTGTTACATTTATTCAATTCCTGCTTTCCTAATATCATTTAATTTTTTTATTAAGTTTTTTAATTTTAATTTTAAATGTTACATTTGTTCACTTCCTGCTTTGCTAATATAGTTTAAGGTTGTTTTTTAATTTTAATTTTAATTTTAATTTTAATTTTAATTTTAATTTTAATTTTAATTTTAATTTTAATTTTAATTTTAATTTTAATTTTAATTTTAATTTTAATTTTAATTTTAATAATCAGTAACTGTTACATTTGTTCACTTCCTGCTTTCCTAATATAGTTTAAGTTTTTTTGTTCGTTTTTTAATAAAAAATCTGTAAATTATTATTTAAAAAATAGTATAAATTATTATATAAATTATTATTTTTTAAAAATAAAAAAATTAAAATTATTTTTTTTAATTTGATCGATTCCATTGCTTAAATCCTAAATTATTTTTGAGTTATTTTATTATGAACTGTGCCGATTATGATTAATGTGGAAAATAGAGCGTTGTGATGCACCCTACTGTACAAGATCATACTGACCACTCATCTACATGCAAGCGTGTCCTCCTCAAAAAGGACATCTACAGCACAGGAAGTCCACAGTCGGCATGGCGACAAGGACTCATGCGCATCCGGTCGCCTTCACCGCGCTCGAGTGAATCTCATCAAGTCCTGCTCAGCGGCGAGAAAATATCGGTGGTGTTTTTGCACCGGGCCCCGCTTGGCAGGGCTCCTCTGAGCGACGGATTCCCAAATGGCATTAATAAACGCAATGGTCCTGGTAAGTCCTCCCGGTCCGGTTCACGGCGGAACGAGAACTCAGTCATGAGGGACCCCGGGTCACGTGCGTATAATCCATTTGAAGAGATGCAGCAGCTGCAATTGTGATCTTACGTCAACAAATATACATAAGAGTTAGTAAAAATGTAAATAAATGGAAGACACCTCACGGGGTGGAACGGGAAGGAAGGGGCAAATAAAAATACCACCGAGGATGTCGACATCATTTCATTTTACACGCTAGGAGCTTCTATTCCTGGTGTTTGTGTGATGGCGTGCCAAAGCGCGTCTCTTTCAAGCGCCACATGATGGTGATTGTCAAAGGATTATCCCGGACCTACCGGCGCTCCGAAGGGCGGCGGGGGAGGCAGAGGATGAGGAAGGATATCATATCCGAAGAAAAGCCGTGCCCTCTCCAGATCTTCCCGTTGCGACGTGATCAAACGCGCACGTCACGACTGCATTTTTACATATTAATGAAAATGACCGTTTGTGCTTTTTTGTTTTTGGGTTATGAAATAATATTTTAGAGGTCAAAGCTCACCTAGGCACCCCATTTTATACAAATTAAACCAAAAAATTGGCCATTGTTTGTGCTAGGTTTGTGCTAAATTGTGCCGTTAAAATGACTGTTTGTGCTTTTTTGTTTTTGGGTTATGAAATAATATTTTTGTGGTCAAAGCTCACCTAGGCTCCCCATTTTATACAAATTAAACCAAAAAATTGGCCATCGTTTGTGCTAGGTTTGTGCTAAATTGTGCCGTTAAGATGACCGTTTGTGCTTTTTGGTTTTTGAGTTATTAAATAATATGTTAAAAGGTCAAAGCTCACCTAGGCTCCCCATTTTATACAAATTAAAGAAAAAAATTGGCCATCGTTTGTGCTAGGTTTGTGCCAAATCGTGCCGTTAAAATGACTGTTTGTGCTTTTTTGGTTTTGAGTTATTAAATAATATTTTAGAGGTCAAAGCTCACCTAGGATCCCCATTTTATACAAATTAAAGAAAAAAATTGGCCATCGTTTGTGCTAGGTTTGTGCTAAATTTTGCCGTTAAGATGACCGTTTGTGCTTTTTGATTTTTGAGTTATTAAATAATATGTTAAAAGGTCAAAGCTCACCTAGGTGCCCCATTTTCTACAAATTGAACCAAAAACGTGGCCATCGTTTGTGCTAGGTTTGTGCTAGGTTTGTGCTAAATTGTGCCGTTAAGATGACTGTTTGTGCTTTTTTGTTTTTGGGTTATTAAATAATATTTTAGAGGTCAAAGCTCACCTAGGCTCCCCATTTTTGACAAATTAAACCAAAAAAGTGGCCATCGTTTGTGCTAGGTTTGTGCTAAATTGTGCCGTAAAATGACTGTTTGTGCGTTTTTGTTTTTGGGTTATTAAATTATTACAGACAATATGCAACTTAAAGTTGATTAATGTCACAGACCCTTTAAATAGCATACGAGGTCGGGTTAGTGGGGGGCTCGGGTTAAGGTTAGGGGTTGAGGTCAATGTTAGGGTTAGCGCTACATAAACGTCAAGCTGGATGATCTTTCAACAGGAGGAAGTAATGGATGAACTGACGTTTTAGCTGATTACGTTTCACCTTCTTTCTTTCAAAACAGCCCATTTCCCGACCACCCCGTAGGACAAGAATGGGCCCCGGATGGAAGCTCGGAGCGTCTCAATGGGACACGTGGAAGTATCAACGCTACGCAGCCGTAGGACGTGGCTTCAGACATGCTAATGTGACATTTGGCTTCAGTCAAGTGAATGCGTTGAGGTGCAGTAGACATGGACAGCGGGCAGACTTGACCGCTGTTATCTGCAGACCTTTCTTACTGCTCAGCTATCGTACTCGCAACCAGCGCAGCACTCTAACGGGCAGGCAGCACCGACTACGGACAAGAAGCACAAACCTGCTTTGTGCTGTTTTGAGTTCGAAAATATTACTCCAAATCTCAGATGAAGTTCATCCAACCTCCCACAAATAATCACAATTGCTTCATTTGTGCTGTTTGTGCTAGATTTGTGCTAAATTGTGCTGTTAAAATGACTGTTTGTGCTTTTTTGTTTTTGAGTTATTAAATAATATTTTAGAGGTCAAAGCTCACCTCGGCTCCCCATTTTCTACAAATTAAACCAAAAAAGTGGCCATCTTTTGTGCTAGTTTAGTGCTAAATTGTGCCGTTAAAATGACTTTTTGTGCTTTTTTGTTTTGGGGTTATTAAATAATATTTTAGAGGTCAAAGCTCACCTAGGCTCCCCATTTTTGACAAATTAAACCAAAAAAGTGGCCATCGTTTGTGCTAGGTTTGTGCTCAATTGTGCCGTTAAAATGACTGTTTGTGCGTTTTTGTTTTGGGGTTATTAAATAATATTTTAAATGTCAAAGCTGACCTAGGCTCCCCATTTCATACAAATTAAAGAAAAAAATTGGCCATCGTTTGTGCTAGGTTTGTGCTAAATCATGCCGTTAAAATGACTGTTTGTGCTTTTTTGTTTTTGAGTTATTAAATAATATTCTAGAGGTTAAAGCTCACCTAGGCTCCCCATTTTATACAAATTAAAGAAAACAATTGGCCATGGTTTGTGGTACGTTTGTGCTAAATTGTGCTGTTAAAATGACTGTTTGTGCTTTTTTGTTTTGGGGTTATTAAATAATATTTTAGAGGTCAAAGCTCACCTAGGCTCCCCATTTTATACAAATTAAAGAAAAAAATTGGCCATCGTTTGTGCTAGGTTTGTGCTAAATCGTGCTGTTAAAATGACTGTTTGTGCTTTTTTGTTTTTGAGTTATTATATAATATTTTAAAAGGTCAAAGCTCACCTAGGCTCCCCATTTTATACAAATTAAACCAAAAAAGTGGCCATCGTTTGTGCTAGTTTTGTGCTAAATTGTGCCGTTAAAATTACTTTTTGTGCTTTTTTATTTTGGGGTTATTAAATAATATTTTAGAGGTCAAAGCTCACCTAGGCTCCCCATTTTATACAAATTAAAGAAAAAAATTGGCCATCGTTTGTGCTAGGTTTGTGCTAAATCGTGCTGTTAAAATGACTGTTTGTGCTTTTTTGTTTTGGGGTTATTAAATAATATTTTAGGGGTAAAAGCTCATCTAGGCTCCCCATTTTATACAAATTAAAGAAAAAAATTGGCCATCGTTTGTGCTAGGTTTGTGCTAAATTGTGCCGTTAAAATGACTGTTTGTGCTTTTTTGTTTTTGAGTTATTAAATAATATTTTAGAGGTCAAAGCTCACCTAGGCTCCCCATTTTATACAAATTAAACCAAAAAAGTGGCCATTGTTTGTGCTAGGTTTGTGCGAAATTGTGTCGTTAAAATGACTGTTTGTGCTTTTTTGTTTTTGAGTTATTAAATAATATTTTAGAGGTCAAAGCTCACCTAAGCTCCCCATTTTCTACAAATTAAACCAAAAAAGTGGCCATTGTTTGTGCTAGGTTTGTGCTAAATTGTGCCGTTAAAATGACTGTTTGTGCCTTTTTGTTTTTGAGTTATTAAATAATATTTTACAGGTCAAAGCTCACCTAGGATCCCCATTTTATACAAATTAAAGAAAAAAATTGGCCATCGTTTGTGCTAGGTTTGTGCTAAATTGTGCCGTTAAGATGACTGTTTGTGCTTTTTTGTTTTTGGGTTATTAAATAATATTTTAGAAGTCAAAGCTCACCTAGGCTCCCCATTTTATACAAATTGAAGAAAAAAATTGGCCATCGTTTGTGCTAGGTTTGTGCTAGGTTTGTGCTAAATTGTGCCGTTAAAATGACTATTTGTGCTTTTTTGTTTTGGGGTTATTAAATAATATTTTAGATGTCAAAGCTCAACTAGGCTCCCCATTTTATACAAATTAAACCAAAAAAGTGGCCATCGTTTGTGCTAGGTTTGTGCTAGGTTTGTGCTAAATTGTGCCGTTAAAATGACTGTTTGTGCTTTTTTGTTTTGGAGTTTTTAAAGATGACTTTGTAGGTCAAAGTTGAGCTCACCCCCATCTGCTGCTTGAAGCTGTGGTGAACACATGGAGAGCTTCTCTACAGGAAGTGTTGGTCATTCTTTAACTTTTATTGATCACACCCCTCGGTGCGGTCCACCTGGCCGTTCCTGCTCAAACGACGGCCGCGTTAATCCCAATCTGTAACGTCAGCCATAATGTGCGCAGCATTATCTGCTGAGCGATGAAATGAAGCGCTAGGCCCACCTCTGCTATTAGCGGCGCTTTCCGATGGAGACAACGACACACTTACAATCAATTTGCTGGTCTAATCTCATCAAGCGGCTCGCACGCGTCGAGCGTGTAAGAAATACAGCGAGGCTAACATGGCCGACACCAGCTCTGCACCAACACCGGAAAAGCCAACCGGATATATCGGATTCAATTGTTCCCACTGGTTTTGTCCGATATAAGCGAAATCCGTTATATGCGTATAGCGGAAAATGTCCGTTTTACGCATATATGGGATTTATATCCGGTATATGCGTAAATGGGATTTTATCCGTTATAAAAAGGCACTTCCTTGACTATGTTTCCAATGTACCTGGACGCGCAGGCAACGCTGCAAACGCTGCAAATGACGTCGTATAGCGGCCTGTCACCATTCGGCGAATCGGAGCGCCACGATGCGGCCATCCGATATATATGCGAGGGAAATTTAATGGAAATGCATTGGAACGGGACTGGAGATTTTGTCCGAAATAGGCGAAATCCGTTATAAAAAATCTGATATATGCAATGAATTTTTATTGGAAATGCATTACAGAAAAATCGGTTCTTTTTTATCTGTCCGTTGTGAGCGAATTTCCGATATATCCGAGTCCGATATATCCGAGGTTTACTGTGGGAATGATATGAAGAGCAACCCCATCCCATGGCGCTACCACCACCATGCTTGACGGTACGCAGGACACAACAATCTTCATAAAAAGGAATTATTTGGATTATTTATTATTATTATTATTGACTTTGATTCGCCGCTTGGGCAGAGTTTGCATGTTAAAAATTTAAAAATAATTTCTCTACCCACCGACTAATATATGTGGTTTCTTATTTTTTATTATTTTCTGTTTTATTATTATTTTATTTATTTATTACTGATTTAGTTATTTTCTTTATTCCTGATTTGTTTGTTTATTTTTTTTATTTATTTTTTTTGTTTATTTTAGACCAGTGGAATGTTATCTTTTTTTGGATGAATGAATAAATGAAAAATAATAATAACAAAAAAAGGGCTGCACGGTGGTCGAGTGGTTAGCACACAGCCCTCACAGCTAGGAGACCCGAGTTCAATTCCACCCTCGGCCATCTCTGTGTGGAGTTTGCATGTTCTCCCCGTGCATGCGTGGGTTTTCTCCGGGTACTCCTGTTTCCTCCCACATTCCAAAAAAATGCTAAGCTAATTAGCGACTCCAAATTTTCCATAGGTATGAATGTGAGTGTGAATGGTTGTTTGTCTATATGTGCCCTGGGATTGGCTGGCCACCAGTCCAGGGTGTACCCCGCCTCTCGCTCGAAGACAGCTGGGATAGGCTCCAGCACCTCCACAACAGTATCACTCGGATACTGTGAACATCCAGCAGCAACACAACATTTTGGCATGACTACTATTTTGATGAAAAATATACTGAACCAGGGCTGCACAGAGGACGAGTGGTTAGCACACAGGCTTCACAGCTAGGAGACCCGAGTTCAATTCCACCCTCGGCCACCTTTGTGTGGAGTTTGCATGTTCTCCCCGTGCATGCGTGGGTTTTCTGGTGTCCAGGGTGTACCCCGCCTCTCGCCCGAAAAGAAAGAATGAATGAATGAATGAATGAAAAATAGTTCTTCGCTCATTCGCTCGCTCTTGCTCGCCTGGCGGGGGCTGTTTCCTGCGTGAGTTGGCGGTACGGGAAGAGTGTGATACAAACACATCGTCCACGTGTGAGGGACACCTGCCTACAGTACACCTGCTGCGCTGTCAGACACACTCGGCCGCTGCTTTTGATATCTGTCCATCAACTGGGGATGACAGGTGGTTCCAGACCCGACCACGATAAACGAATAACCGCAAATATAGATTCAATGTTAATAAATGGAATATTTTCCTATATTTTCGAGCGTAGGAAACCTGTTTATGACTTTCTAAATACGCTTCTAACATTAATAGAGCCCTGTAGACATGAAATAGCACCCCTATAGTCACCTTTACATTCCTATTATACTATGTTTACAACACATTGCCTAACTCTTGTGCTGCAGGGACTTCTTATAAACTTGGTTTGCACAATAATCATCATATATTAATATATGATAACACATATAATGAGACAAGATTACCAGTATTTTGCAGGTGAATAAATGAAGCGCTCCTTTGCTGCCTGTAACGTTCAGGGCCTGCAGTAACTTTCGGAAATTAGATTGAACTGTGAGACGTTGTTGGGTCAAACCTGGTGCCATGAACTAAAAATGTCATTTTAGTCGAACAATGTAGATCAGGGGTCTCAAACACGCGGCCCGCAGGCCAAGTGTGGCCCGCAGGACACTAGTTTGAGGCCCCCCCGCCTTGAAGTTTAATGTTTGATATGGATGCTGTATGGTATCATGTACCCAGGAAAAATGATTACGTTTGATTCATGTTCATGTTAAAGGTTAAATAACTGTTAATAGTTATCCTCCCTATCCGTGTGGAAGTGGTAAGTTTTTGGCTATTTAAGTTGAAAGGAAATAACTCGGAGGCTACCGTTTAGGTGGCTAGCTCTCTAGTTTGCGAGTTAGCATGTGTCTCAAGACCCTGCAGTTGCGCAATATGTTGTAAATAAAAAGAGTATAAATGTGACTATAGTCGTGTTTTGTCATGTCTACAGGGCTCTAATAATGCTTTGTTCATTTTAATATGAAAAAAATCATTTGTCTACCCACCAACTATATGTGCTTTCTTAACTTTTTATTATTATTATTATTATATTTATTTATTACTGATTGATTGATTTTCTTTATTCTTGATTTGTTTATTTATTTTTCATCTTATTTTGTGTAGAAAAATAAAAATTAAGATATTTGAGAACAGTGGAATTTTTTATCAGAGCTTTTATTGTAGAAAATCGGAACCAATGATGATGAATGGTGTCGTGAACCCTGCTCAGTCCAGTACGTATATGTATTTGTCATTTCCACATGATCATAATATCATCCATGCGATAGTAGAAGACTGACTTCCACCCCCCCCCCGTCATTAATCAGAGCAAATATTTATCCACATGGATGGCCAACATGGGCCCCACAGGGTGGAAGACAATAAACAGAATCAATATTAGCACCCATGCACCATTTCTCAAGACAAGCACAGCCCAAGGGGAGGGGGGGGGGGGGTGGCTCATCTCTTTTAATGAGGGATGTGGCGCAGCAGGCATCTTTAACACATAGATTGAAGACGTTTGGCCTCCCTGGTAGGGTCTAGTCCGGATGCCTCCCGGACGCCTCCCTGGTGAGGTGTTCTGGGCATGCCCAGCCGGGAAAAGGCAGACCTATAGGACACGCTGGAGGGATTATGTCTCACAGCTGGCCTGGGAACGCCTTGGTGTCCTCCCGGTGGAGCTGGAGGAGGTGGCCGGGGACCGAGAAGTCTGGGATTCTCTACTAAGACTTCTGCCCCCGCGACCCGGACCCGGATAAGCGTAGGAAAATGGATGGATGGATGAATTTTGTTTTTTTTTTTTTACATTTATTTTCATTCATTTATTCATTCATTTTCTGTACAACCTGGACTGGTGGCCAACCAATCACAGGGCACATATAGTCAAACAACCATTCACACTCACATTCATACCTATGGACAATTTGGAGTGGCTAATTAACCTAGCATGTTTTTGGAATGTGGGAGGAAACCGGAGTACCCGGAGAAAACCCATGCATGCACGGGGAGAACATGCAAACTCCACACAGACATGGCCGAGTGTGGAATTGAACCCTGGTCTCCTAGCTGTGTGGCCTGCGCGCTAACCACTTTCTATGCCGCATGTACTCCAATGAATTGCTCAGACACAATGCAGAATGGGAAACAAAACTCATATTGGTACTTCTTTGTATATTTTTAGGTGCAGCTTTGGAGTGGTAAGTTACTGTGTGATGAGTTTAGTTTTTTTTTTTTGCAAGCATAAACATGGCTAAATAAACTCATAGACATGTTGTTTTCTATAATAGACATGTTTTTGGAATGTGGGAGGAAACCGGAGTACCCGGAGAAAACCCACGCATGCACGGGGAGAACATGCAAACTCCACACAGAGATGGCCGAGGGTGGAATTGAACCCTGGTCTCCTAGCTGTGTGGCCTGCGCACTAACCACTTTCTATGTATTCCAATGAATTGCTCAGACACAATGCAGAATGGGAAACTTCAAAACTCATATTGGTACTTCTTTGTATATTTTTAGGTGCAGCTTTGGAGTGGTAAGTTACTGTGTGATGAGTTTAGTTTTTTTTTTGCAAGCATAAACATGGCTAAATAAACTCATAGACGCGGGCGAGTGAATATTAAATCCATGTCAGATTAGGCAGCATGACCCCTCCGGATTGAAGCCATGCCAGATTATCTCCAGGCAGAGGTGTCACATGACATCAGTTTGTGACATTTTCTCAAATGTGGTTTTGCTGCCTTTTTGATTCCCATCTAAAAAGCTCCAGGCTGTTTCCTTCTTGTGTCGGTGAGTTTGTTTTCCATCCGATGCACACCAAGATAGCCGTCTTATGTAAGGTAGCCACGCTTTTCCTCAGGCACGGCAAAGGACGCATATCGCAGAGGGCCTCATTTGCATATAGCGCTCTAGTAAACCTTAGCCCACGCCATTTTTTTTTAGATTATGTTGTGAACTTTCATGCAGAATATATTTGGCTCTTTTACAGGAGATAATGAAAGTAGTTTTTTTTTTTTTTTTTAAACTAACATACTCTATCGGGGCGGCACGGCGGTCTAGTGGTTAGCGCGCAGACCTCACAGCTAGGTGACCAGGGTTCAATTCCACTCTCGGCCATCTCTGTGTGGATGTTTGCATGTTCTCCCCGTGCATGCGTGGGTTTTCTCCGGGTACTCCGGTTTCCTCCCACATTCCAAAAACATGCTAGGTTAATTAGCCACTCCAAATTGTCCATAGGTATGAATGTGAGTGTGAATGGTTGTTTGTCTATATGTGCCCTGTGATTGGCTGGCCACCAGTCCAGGGTGTACCCCGCCTCTCGCCCAAAGACAGCTGGGATAGGCTCCAGCATCCCCGCGACCCTCATGAGGAAAAAGCGGTAGAAAATGAATGAATGAATGAATGAATGAACATCCTTAATCGTCACCACGTCATGAAAAACCAGGCTACGCTCGCACGCCTGCAGAGTATGGAGGACCAAAACTGCCAGAATAATAAATACATAAATAAATAAATAAATAAATAAAAGTGACAATAAAAACAAAAATGAAAAAAAAATCAAAAAATTAAATACAAAAAAAATAAATATAAATGGAAATAAAAACAAAAATAAAAAATATATACATAAATAAATAAATAAAAGCAAAAATAAATACAAAAATAAAAAACAAGATTCAAAAATTAAAAATAAATACAAAAATAAATGTAAAAATAAATACTTTGTTTAGACACAATGCAGAATGGGAAACTGTTACTTCTTTGTATATTTTTTGGTGCAGCTTTGGAGTGGTAAGTTGCTGTGTGATGAGTTTAGGTTTTTTTTTTGCAAGCATAAACATGGCTAAATAAACTCATAGACATGTTGTTTTCTATAATAGACATGTTTTTGGAATGTGGGAGGAAACCGGAGTACCTGGAGAAAACCCACGCATGCATGGGGAGAACATGCAAACTCCACACAGAGATGGCCGAGGGTGGAATTGAACCCTGGTCTCCTAGCTGAAATAGAAATAAATACAAAAATAAATATATAAATAGAATTACATATCAATAAATAAAAAAAAGCACTCTGCTCTCATATGTATTTATTTCATGCTGCAGACAATGTCAGCTTGAAATGCAGAAGGAAAAACTATTCAAATGAGGGGGCGGTCCTAAGTGTGTCTTGGGTTGAACTGTTCGCCTATTGGTTGATTGACATGTGAGTGTGAAAAAGCTCCGTCGGGGAGGAGAGAGATCAGGCTCCAATAAGGCTTCCACCCGGAAAAGCAGGTAATCCGGGGAAGCATTATCCGAAATATCTGCTAGCAAACGGAGATCCCTGGAGATTGCAGCCATATTTACCGCCATTGAGAGTGGTGTGGTGACTTCCTCTTGCTGTGGCCGTTTGCAGGGCATACCTAGTAGATTTTCGCACTCACATGTCGATCAACCAATAGGCGAACAGTTCAACCCAAGACACACTTAGGACCGCCCCCTCATTTGAATAGTTGACATTGTCTGCAGCATGAAATAAATACATATGAGAGCAGAGTGCTTTTATTTATTTATTGATATGTAATTCTATTTATATATTTATTTTTGTATTTATTTCTACATGTATTTTTGTATTTATTTTTAATTTTTAAATCTTGTTTTTTATTTTTGTATTTATTTTTGCTTTTATTTATTTATGTATATATTTTCTTATTTTTGTTTTTATTTCCATTTATATTTATTTTTGTGTATTTAATTTTTTTTTTTCATTTTTGTTTTTATTTTCACATTTATTTATTTATTATTTTGGCAGTTTTGGTCCTCCATAGCAGAGCGACACGGGAGTCATGATGGGGTCTTGTTTATGGCCGCCTGCCAGACATACGCTCTCTTACGCTTGCCGCTTTTATGGCCTCCTTGTAAATTATGCAGATTTACTGCTCTCACCGTGCAGCATTTAGCCTTTTACACATGCTACTCATCAAAGCCGCGTTTGTACGCCATGTTTTTTTCATGCAGATGATGGCGTTGCTCTTTTTGTCGGACTTGGATTCTTCTGCAAAACCATAGAAAAGGAAAATAACTAAAAAAAAAACAATGACATGAAATGAATCACAGATAGAGATCAAATGGAATGACAACAAATTCAGAAAATCTGTTGAAAATTTAGAAAAAAAATCTAAATAAATGTAGGCAGACCTCACAGCTAAGAGACCAGGGTTCAATTCCACCCTCGGCCATCTCTGTGTGGAGTTTGCATGTTCTCCCCGTGCATGCGTGGGTTTTCTCCGGGTACTCCGGTTTCCTCCCACATTCCAAAAACATGTCTATTATAGAAAACATGTCTATGAGTTTATTTAGCCATGTTTATGCTTGCAAAAAAAAAACTAAACTCATCACACAGCAACTTACCACTCCAAAGGAGCACCTAAAAATATACAAAGAAGTACCAATATGAGTTCTGAAGTTTCCCATTCTGCATTGTGTCTGAGCAATTCATTGGAGTACATAGAAATTGGTTAGTGCGCAGGCCACACAGCTAGGAGACCAGGGTTCAATTCCACCCTCGGCCATCTCTGTGTGGAGTTTGCATGTTCTCCCCGTGCATGCGTGGTTTTCTCCCGGTACTCCGGTTTCCTCCCACATTCCAAAAACATGTCTATTATAGAAAACAACATGTCTATGAGTTTATTTAGCCATGTTTATGCTTGCAAAAAAACACTAAACTCATCACACAGTAACTTACCACTCCAAAGCTGCACCTAAAAATATACAAAGAAGTACCAATATGAGTTTTGAAGTTTCCCATTCTGCATTGTGTCTGAGCAAAGCAGTTCATTGGAGTATATGCGGCATAGAAAGTGGTTAGTGCGCAGGCCACACAGCTAGGAGACCAGGGTTCAATTCCACGCTTAGCCATCTCTGTGTGGAGTTTGCATGTTCTCCCCGTGTATGCGTGGGTTTTTTCCTCCCACATTCCAAAAACATGCTAGGTTAATTAGCCACTCCAAATTGTCCATAGGTATGAATGTGAGTGTGAATGGTTGTTTGTCTATATGTGACCTGTGATTGGCTGGCCACCAGTCCAGGGTGTACCCCGCCTCTCGTACGTTACACTCATACGCTAAAATGTGGAATTTAGTTTTACAAGAAAATGTAAACGAATCCGCCATGATTTAATGAGTTGATTGCTCGATATTAGCATGAATGCTAATTTGCATATCAATGGGAAGAACGTGTCAGAGAAATAGGAGTGGTCATTGAGTGGAAATTACTTAGTGGGAAGACTAAAATATAGACGCTTTAAAAGCGAAAGTGACAACACAGCACCCAATAATAACCTAATAATGCTAAAAACAAATTTGGTTAAAGATTATGTCTACTATATCGGGTAGTACAAGTAGAAAAGTGACTATAGGGGTGCTATTTCATGTCTGGAGGGCTCTAATAATGCTAAAAACAAATTTGGTTCAAGATTATGTCTACTATATTGGGTAGTACAAGTAGAAAATTGACTATAGGGGTGTTATTTCATGTCTGGAGGGCTCTAATAATGCTAAAAACAAATTTGGTTCAAGATTATGTCTACTATATTGGGTAGTACAAGTAGAAAAGTGACTATAGGGGTGTTATTTCATGCCTGGAGGGCTCTAATCATGCTAAAAACAAATTTGGTTAAAGATTATGTCCACTATATTGGGTAGTATAAGTAGAAATGTGACTATAGGGGTGCTATTTCATGTCTGGAGGGCTCTAATAATGCTAAAAACAAATTTGGTTAAAGATTATGTCTACTATGTTGGGTAGTACAAGTAGAAAAGTGACTATAGGGGTGTTATTTCATGTCTGGAGGGCTCTAATAATGCTAAAAACAAATTTGGTTAAATATTATGTCTACTATATTGGGTAGTACAAGTAGAAAAGTGACTATAGGGGTGCTATTTCATGTCTGGAGAGCTCTAATAATGAGGCAATCGGCCACAAAAGGCAATCGGCCAATCGGTGTGTCGTACAAAGAAAGCGTAAGAGTCATCTGCATCGGTGGCGTCTAAGCACAGCCTCGTGTGTTCCAGCCTTTTCATGATTGGAAACTAACAACATGAGCTATCGTCGGAGAGGAGTGTCAATTATTTGGACACGGAGGTGATTACTTTGGAGAGATCCTCCAGAATCCTGAGGACTGCACGGAGCAATAAAAACCGGAGGAGAAGGAGCGATATTGCATTAATAATGAAGGACACACTGGCGAGCGCCTGAACTTTCACACAAGGCGGTCTGTCCGAGGGAGACACGCTGAGTCTTTTACCGACTCATTTCACCTTGTGCGGGGACGGAGGGGGGGGGGCGGGCACATGCAGGCATGGCTGAGAGAAAAGCGGCGCCCTGAGCATGGGGCGGCATTAAAGATGTAGAAGGGCTGAAGATGATCAAAGCAGGTGCGATCCCGCCACGCCTTCCCCTCAGGGTCCACCTCCCTTTGGGCTTCTCAGCGGCCGACAAAAGAAGAGGGAGTGTGGAAGTGGTCAAACAGACTACACCGATGTTCTCCAATGGCTACAATTGGTCCATGAAGTTGCTTGGGCCCTACAGACTGGTTTGTTAGGTGAAACTAAGACATCCATCCGTCCATCCATCTTCCCCTTATCCGAGGGCGGGTCACGGGGACAACAGCCCAAGCCAGGAAGCCCAGATTTCCCTTTCCAACATACTTGGTCCAACTCTTCCCAGGCATTCCCAGGCTAGTGGAACGCTTCCCGACCAGATGTCGATGTCGTGTCTTACTTATGTCTAAGATGTCTTGTTTTCTATTCCATTATGTCTACTATATTGGGTAGTACAATTAGAAAAGTGACTATAGGGGTGCTATTTCATGCCTGGAGGGCTCTAATAATGCTAAAAACAAATTTGGTTAAAGATTATGTCTACTATATTGGGTAGTACAAGTAGAAAAGTGACTATAGGGGTGCTATTTCATGTCTGAAGGGCTCTAATAATGCTAAAAACAAATTTGGTTAAAGATTATGTCTACTATATTGTGTAGTACAATTAGAAAAGTGACTATAGGGGTGCTATTTCTTGTCTGGAGGGCTCTAATAATGCTAAAAACCAAATACCAATGTTGGGTTAAAGTTTTCTATGGTCTAACTACTAAAATATTCAATTACTTTTGACCCAATAAACTGCGATAAACGAGGGGAAACTGTATGTTTAAAATGTTTTACTATGTAAGTCAAATACTGAAAAATGAAAGATTCTTCTTTAATTATATTTGTATATTTTCTTTTCGCAATATTCTGTTTTTATTTCCATCATGTTTATATTTTCACCCCATGTTATTTTTCAAAAAATTACAACTTTGTTTTGTTTGTTTCTAATATAAACTTTTTTGTCAACATTTTTTATTTATTTACATAAATTACAGCTGTTTTTTTCTTTTTCTGTAATTTCAACTTTTATCTTCAAAATTTCCAAAAATTTGCTTTTTTTTTTTTTTACATTTTTTCTATAATAATTTTGATTCTATAATAATTTTCTCTAATATTTCATCTTTATGATAATAAAATCATACAATTTTCCCTATTATATGATGACATTATCACAAAATGATAACTTTTTCTTTTAAACTTAAAATTAAATTACAGTTATTCCAGATTTGCTTTTGTTTTTTGTTTTTTATTCCAACGTTGTACTTGTATATTCTCTTCTGGTAAATTATCTTTATTTCCACAATATTTAAATTTTATTGTTGCAACAATTTTTTCTGCAACCTAATTTTCCAAAAATGACAAGTCAAATAATGCATTTTTTCTTTAATATTTCATCTTTATGCTACAAAAAAATGATTATTTTTCCTCATAATATCCCAACATTGTCATGCGATTGTTTTCCATGAGATTCCACGCACTTCCAGGAGAAATATTACAATTCATCGCAAACTGCTGCACAGTATAAATGTTTAGTTTATTTCTCCGTCCCCTCGCGGCAGCCATTTTGTCTCTAACACATGAGTAATGTTGTTGGGGGGGCCTGACTGTTCATTTATCCATCGACAGCACATGAAAAAACATGAGCCAACTCCAGAAAATCCCAAAGCTGGCATGCTGGAATCCAGTTGGAATCCAGCGGCTGTTACGGGGAAGCAGGAAGCGCCAAACGACGTCACACGAGTGTCTCCCTCATTTTCAAATCCCCCCCCCCCCCCTTGCACGCCGCTAAACCTCCTCAATTAATCATAGAGGCCGTACGTGCACACATTTCTGGCACAGTCGTGTGGCGCCCTCGAAACCCGGCTTCCATTATTCATGACGCTCGCTGGAGCCGCTATACAGAACGTATACACGTATACACGTATACACGTATACGGTACACGGCGTCGCTTGCCAATCCGCCCGTCCAAACGGATGGGAGTGTCTTATTAGCCCGGCGAGTGTACTCCTTAGTGACCTGACACGGCGCTCGGGTCAGCTGATGGATAGTGACTGCACGCTGAAAACAGACGCTTGCTCTGCGGTGACATCAGCCACCTTGACGAGATGTACACAGACGCTGCCTGGGGAGGAGCCTTAACTAGATGATCACTAGATTGGTCCACGTTGTCATTTATACTCTCTGACGCGCCCCGAGCTAGATGAGAACACTCTGTCACAACTTCATTAGGCTTCGCTACACATCTTAAAATGCAGCCTGGAGCTCTGGCAACTATTTGTCCGTGAGATACACACGTGGACGCTGATAGTTGCATCATTTTGGGTTTTTTCTTAAGTGAATAATCGAAGCTAGCATGATTTTGCCGTTAAAAGTTAAGTCAAATGTTAGCATCATATAGCATGTAGCTGTGCCACATGCCACTTCTTAATGTTACAGTAAACCTCGGATATATCGGATTCAATTGTTCCCACTGGTTTTGTCCGATATAAGCGAAATCCGTTATATGCGTATACCGGAAAATGTCCGTTTTACGCATATATGGGATTTATATCCGGTATATGCGTAAATGGGATTTTATCCGTTATAAAAAGGCACTTCCTTGACTATGTTTCCAATGTACCTGGACGCGCAGGCAACGCTGCAAACGCTGCAAATGACGTCGTATAGCGGCCTGTCACCATTCGGATTCGAATCGGAGCGCCACGATGCGGCCATCCGATATATGCCAGGGAAATTTCATGGAAATGCATTGGAACGGGACTGGAGATTTTGTCCGAAATAGGCGAAATCCGTTATAAAAAATCCGATATATGCAATGAATTTTTATTGGAAATGCATTACAGAAAAATTGGTTCTTTTTTATCTGTCCGTTGTGAGCGAATTTCCGATATATCCGAGTCCGATATATCCGAGGCTGCTTGGATAAACACAGCCCACGAACACGACACGCTACAGACACAAAAATTACAACTTTGTTTTGTTTGTTTCTAAAATAAACATTTTTGTCAACATTTTTTATTTATTTTCATAAATTACAGCTGTTTTTTTCTTTTTCTGTAATTTCAACTTTTAACTTTTAAACTTCAATTATAGCTTCATAATTTCCAAAAATTTGCTTTTTTCTACATTTTTCTATAATAATTTTGATTCTATAATAATTTTCTCTAATATTTCATCTTTATGATAATAAAATCATACAATTTTCCCTATTATATTACAACATGATCACAAAATGAATTTCTTTTAAACTTAAAATTAAGTTACAGTTTTTCCAGATTTGCTTTTGTTTTTTGTTTTTTATTCCAACGTTCTACTTGTAAATTCTCTTCTGGCAAGTACAGTAAACCTCGGATATATCGGACTCGGATATATCGGAAATTCGCTCACAACGGACAGATAAAAAAGAACCGATTTTTCTGTAATGCATTTCCAATAAAAATTCATTACATATCGGATTTTTTATAACGGATTTCGCCTATTTCGGACAAAACGCAACAAACTTCCAATACTTATTTACAATTGTTCATTATTATCTCCATGATAGGTTCATGAAGAGGTTCTACTGAAGTGCGCGCCCAGCTGCAACATCCAGCTCTAATTGCGAGACGTGTCGTGATGTAACGGAGACCAAAGACTCCTGGTAAATGATGATAAATTCATGGAATCTGTGATAAATGATGAATAATCAATGGTTCCTTGAGCAGTCGGTGTTACATAATTGAAAAAGGGGTCTTTGGTGCCCTTCCTAGAGCATCTCCTGTAACGAGCGAGCTCCTGGCAAAAAAAAAAAAACAAACATCTCATCCTTGTGACCTACACATTGGAGTACTGTCACTGGATTATACTTCAATTCCAGGCTGTGGAGCTTCTCGCTCATATATATCCTTGTTGGTGTGTTAGAAGAGGTGTGGGTGGAAGCGCCTCAGGGCGGCTGAAAGGAAGCAGCTGGTGACCACCAAAGAGACACACGGTCGTCTGTGGTGAATTTGACAGCGTCTGTCCATTTTTGGTTGACCCTCCTACGACTGCAGGGTTCCGACGCCGTTCAACAAAAACATCAACACTTTGCTTTTTGATCCCATTTTGAGATGCAAAATTTTGTTCTGATATTTGAACAAATCAAAAAGGTACATTTGGTTCAATTTCTTTCCAGTTCCAGTCCTTTTTACCTCCAGGTGTGTACAACCGACACTTAAATATACATTGTTAAAAAGTAGATACAGTAAACCTCGGATATATCGGACTCGGATATATCGGAAATTCGCTCACAAAAAAAAAGAACCGATTTTTCTGTAATGCATTTCCAATAAAAATTCATTGCATATATCGGATTTTTTTCCCAATTTCATCCAATGTTATTTAAAAATTACAACTTGGTTTTGTTTGATTCTAATATAAATTTTTTGTCAACATTTTTTATTTATTTTCATAAATTACAGCTGTTTTTTTCCATATCTGCTGTTCTTCTTTTTCTGTAATTTCAACTTTTACCTTTTAAACTTCAATTATGGCTTCATAATTTCCAAAAAATCGCTTTTTTTAAACATTTTTCTATAATAATTTTGATTCTATAATAATTTTCTCTAATATTTCATCTTTATGATAATAAAATCATAAAATTTTCCCTATTATATTACAACATTATCACAAAATGAATTTCTTTTAAACTTAAAATTAAGTTACAGTTTTTCCAGATTTGCTTTTGTTTTTTTGTTTTTTATTCCAACGTTCTACTTGTAAATTCTCTTCTGGCAAGTACAGTAAACCTCGGATATATCGGACTCGGATATATTGGAAATTCGCTCACAACGGACAGATAAAAAAGAAGCGATTTTTCTGTAATGCATTTCCAATAAAAATTCATTGCATATATCGGATTTTTTATAACGGATTTCGACTATTTCGGACAAAATCTCCACTTCCCGTTCCAATGCATTTCCATGAAATTTCCCTGGCATATATCGGATGGCCGCATCGTGGCGCTCCCGATTCGAATCCGAATGGTGACAGGCCGCTATACGACGTCATTTGCAGCGTTTGCAGCGTTGCCTGCGCGTCCAGGTACATCGGAAACATAGTCAAGGAAGTGCCTTTTTATAACGGATAAAATCCCATTTACGCATATACCGGATATAAATCCGTTCCAGTAAATAACACTTTATCAGTGTCCCAAGTCATGGAAAAAACAGTTGTCTGTGTAGCATTATAGAGTGTGCATACGGGTAGCGGGGTTTCTAATAACCTGTTCCCACCACAATCAGTGGCTCTACCCGAGTTTTTTCAAACACTGGTAGTGACCACATTACCGTTACCGATGCTGTAGAAAACGCGAAAATGCTAAAGCTACTTACCATAGAGAAATGCCTTGAAGTAATCTCTTTTCTTAAGAAACTTCGGACTGTCTAGTCCAGGGGTCGGGAACCTTTTTGGCTAAGAGAGCCATGAAGGCCAGATATTTTAAAATGTGTATCTGTGAGAGCCATATACATTTTTTTAAACATTGAATGCAATAAAATGTGTGCATTTTTATGTAAGACCAACAGTTTTAGATATAATGGGCTCTAATTACGTAGACCAGGCACACTACCCCACGCCAAGGGGGTGTGGCCAGCATACTTTCATGAGCAGCGCAGTGTCCAATAATAAATCTAATACTTGCTGCCATTAATGCAACTTCTGCTGCTGCATGGTTTTGAACCGTATTCAGTACACATATTTCATTCTTTTGGCCATCTTTGCCAGAAGGCTTGGTTCTGCAGCTTTAGCTAGGTGACTATTTGACTAAAGGAGGAAAGTTTACATTTACATGTTTTTTTGACATCTCAATGACCGAGGTAGACTACCGCATTACCCAGTAATAATCGAGTTTTGATGTTTGACCTGGAAAATATCATCAGGAAAGATGGATATGGTTGGCCGTATTGCAGTAGAAAATAGATGGACGAATTAAAATGCATAAGAAAGTTGTTGATTTTGAATATTATTCATTTCCGTGATGTTTACTTTAAAATGTTAGCAAAAATACATTTTTATTGTGGTAAGAAACGCTTGAGAGCCAGATACAGTCATCAAAAGAGCCCTACCTGGCTCCCGAGCCATAGGTTCCCTACCTCTGGTCTAGTCTCTACTTCCGCATCGGATTATTTGTCCAACACATATGGCAGCATGTTAAAAGCCGTTCATATCAACTCCTATAAAGTCAGCTCCGTAGCTAGCGGTACACATCGGAGTAGGTGTACCCGGAGGCGGGTCGTGGATGGAATGAATTTAAACAGTTTTGGCGGGAACCACAAATCCAAGGAAATACAGTTGGAATAGGTGCAGATTCTGGAAGATCTAGAAAGATTTGTGGGTTATTGTGTGTAGCTGCTCTATAGGAGCCTACAACTCAATACAAAAATAAATTATAATGATCGGTGCCTTTTAAAGATCCAACATATTAATGTAAAAACGGCACCTTATAGTACCAGAAATTATGGTAATAAAAAAAAAAATACTGTAACCTATCACCTTTAGCGCAAAGTTGATTTAAATACATAAAAAAAAATTTTTAGCATTTGTGAAAAATTTTAAATATCTGCGTCCTTTGATTTTCCATGTGTTGCTTTTTTGGACACCCCTACTTAGACATCACGTACTCACCTCAATGTAGGACGTGAGCTTGGGGTAGACTCTGAAAGGTGCCAGAACGTACGACAGCGGTGTCGTGGCGGGGAAGCTGGTGGTCACGGCGTGGCTCACTTCTGGCAGAGAGAACACCTTGAAGCCAAACTTCTCGTAGAGCTTCTGGAGTTCTTCGTCCGGCTTCTCTTCCCCTTCACACAGAATGCTGCCTGCGATGTAGCGGCACTTTTGCGCAGGTTTCTGAAAGGACAGGAATGGCAGAATTCAGAGAGGGGAAAAAAATGCGTACAAATATATTACTATAAAACGATACATCTTCATATAACTTGCATGCAAGGAGACAAATCAAAAATGTTTGACTCTATTCATGCTAAAATGTTATATAATATATGAAACCACAGTTGCGAGGGTAGGGTCAATTTCCTCATGAAGGGCAGACTCACATGCCCAGACACCAAAGGCCACTTGAATCAGGTGATAAGCATGTGGAGGACTTGTTTTGGAGACAGGCTGGAGCATCTAACCATAGCAAGTCAGTGTAACATGAACATGTACAGTGCATCCGGAAAGTATTCACTTTTTCTACATTTTGTCATGCTACAGCCTCATTCCAAATTGTATTAATTTAATCTCTTCTACACAAAAATTCTACACAAAATACTCCATTATGACAATGTGAAAAAGTTATTTTTTGACTTTTTTTGAATTTATTAAAAATAGAAAACTAAGAAATATTTCCATAAGTATTCACAGCCTTTGCCATGAAGCTCAAAATTGAGTTGATTGGACATGATTTGGAAAGGCACACACCTGTCTATATAAGGCAGGGCTCGACAATAACGATGTACCGATGGCCCGGGGAAAGTTAAAACAAAATTGGGGCAAGTAAATCCAATCATTAATATTCCCGTGGGGCAAGTGTACTTTAGCATGCCGTACTGCCAAGAGTTTTTTTTTAAAGCGGTTCTTGTTGGGTGTTGGTAAAACACGGACTAAGTAATTCCGGTGCTAATTTGCAAAGCAATCCTTGCAAATCTTGAAATGGACCAATCAGAATCGTTTATTTAGACCGCGGTACGCAGTCCATTGAGTCCATGAGCGATCATTTGACTAGGAAAACATCCATCATGGCGTCCCTGCCAACATGGTCTAATTCTTCAACAGCAAAAAGTGATGAAACAGTGCCTCCTAAACAAGTATTTTATTAGCGGCAGCCAATCAAATGATGGCACAGGTGAGTGAATCACATTGCTGTGACAATTTGAAGTGGTCACAATGAAACACCACCCATTAGATCCAATACCAAGTGCTGATTTTGCACAAGCTACAAAACCTAGCGCTTCCATTTCTCTGTATTTTTCTCACCTTTGCTTCACAAATTATTGTTAGCATAGCATTTTTTTCTGGATTAAAAACACTTTACTAGTACACATTTTTATTTATCAAGGCAAAGTGCCAAGAAGTCTCTTGACAAATCCAGATTTCCATACAACGTGATGATCTATGCAGGAAAACAACCACAAGAAATGATAATCATTTAATATTTATTTGAGATTCTCATGTGATGCCACAAAAATTAGATGATATCAATATGGTAGTCTTTTCATTTTACATGCAAGTTTGGGCAAGTAGTTCTCACCTTAAGGATTCCCCATGGGTAAGTCATTTTTGTTTTTAATGTAGAGCCCTGTAAGGTCCCACAGTTGAGTGTGCATGTCAGAGCACAAACACCAAGCATGAAGTCCAAAGAACTGTCTGTAGACCTGCGAGACAGGATTGTCTCGAGGCACAAATCTGGGGAAGGATACAGAAACATTTCTGCTGCTTTGAAGGTCCCAATGAGCACAGTGGCGTCCATTATTGGTAAATGGAAGACGTTTGGAACCACCAGGACTCTTCCTAGAGCTGGCCGGCCTTCGGGGAAGAAGGGCCTTAGTCAGGGAGGTGACCAAGGCCCCGATGGTCACTCTGTCAGAGCTCCAGCGTTCCTCTGTGGAGAGAGGAGAGCCTTCCAGAAGGACAACCATCTCTGCAGCAATCCACCAATCAGGCCTGTATGGTAGAGTGGCCAGAAGAAAGCCACTCCTTAGTAAAAGGAACATGGCAGCCCGTCTGGAATTTGCCAAAAAAGCACCTGAATGCCTCTCAGACCATGAGAAACCAAATTCTCTGGTCTGATGAGACAAAGATTGAACTCTTTGGTGTGAATGCCAGGCGCCATGTTTGGAGGAAACCAGGCACTGCTCATCACCAGGCCTATACCATCCCTACAGTGAAGCATGGTGGTGGCAGCATCATGCTGTGGGGATGTTCTTCAGCAGCAGGAACTGGCACACTAGTCAGCATAGAAGGAAAAATGAATGCAGCAATATATAGAGATATCCTGGATGAAAACCTGCAACACGTATGTTAGCACATAGCTATGAAGCAAACATAACAATGGAGGCCAATCATTTTTATCAGTGCAATAAGAGAGCATATTTCAGGTAGAATGGATTTGACCTTGATAGAGGTTGAACGTGCTCTACCGACGGTCAGCACAATGCTCAAACCGCAGGAAGGTAAATATAGAAAGCCTTGATGTTAATTGGTGGAGACGTTGTACAATCACATCGGCTGGACAGTGAGTGGACCGGAGAGGTGCCGGCTCTGCAGAGCATCTCCCCTGGAGACCACGGAAAGTTGGGTCACAATCTGGAGCACGGAAAAGTACATAGAGTACAGTGCCGCTAAGGACCAATTAGTTTTGACTGTCATGTCCGCATATCACGAGACACTCGGTTAACGAGACGAGATTTTGAAGAGGACCTATTCATTTTTCAGATAACACACACAGAAAACTTTCTAGATCAGTTCTAGTACTCATTAAGTCGATCGCGAGCTACCGGTCGATCGCGGAGGTGGTACTGGTCGATCGCGGCGTGACATTAAAAAAATATCATCCCAGCATCAATGCCGTCACTTGATTGACATACAGGGCAGCCATTCAGATGACAACTGAATGTTGCCCTTCGGGCGACCAATCAAATCAAACAACGTCTCTAAGTGCAGCAGAACTTACGATGTCAGCCTATCATCCATCCCCGTTACTTGATTGACATACAGGACAACCAGTCAGATGACAACTGAATTTTGACCTTTAGGTCACCGCTCATGCGTAAACAACGATGCAAAGTGCTAAGCTAGTCGGCGAATTGCGTCAGATTTTAAGCCCTCGCTAAAGTTTATGGTCACTAAAATGAGTGAAGGAGCTGGACCAAGTAAAAAGGCAAAAACTGGACCAAGTAAAAAGGCAAAAAACATATCACTTCCATACGGATATTGAATATTATACGGATATTATGATACGGATATTATCCATGACTGATAAACATTTGGAAGTGTGCTTGAGGCTGGCTATCAGCAGCTACTGTCCGGACTATGCATCCCTGGCTGGTTCAATTCAGTGCAAGTCATCAAAGTAAACTCAGGTAATTACAAAAAATGTTAATAGTTAATTATGTGTGTTTTGCAATATTGGCTCATTTGGTTATGTAAGGTACATCAACATACATTGTACGTACAAATAATCCTCAATACATTTGAAAATAAATAGTATTAGCTATTATCAAACGATAAAAGAGATGCTCAGGTGTCTTCTCCAGCTTCACCTTTTTTTTTTTTTTGCATCAACACCTTTGCATTCAGACGCGACGCAACAGAATCACAATCACAACGCCGCTTGTCAGTCACGAGGCGATGTGACGGCACATCTCCCACTCGCGTCTGTTTGAGGCGTCGGCTTCCAAGTTGGAGCTGCCGTGAAAGGATTGCGCCTTTGTTGGAGCGTAGGTATCCATGTTGCTTACTTTATAAAAAAATTAAAAAAAAACACACACACCCACACCGTCTAGAAGCTCGGCAGGAGCTCAACTCTGCTTCAACTTTTTTTTAAAACAATAAACACATAAATACACCACATTTGCATATCTGCTTCCAAAACTGTTTGCAGTTTTTATGTAGTCCTTGGATGAATATTTTTTTTCTTGGTCCCTCGCCTTATTTTTTTATTTTTTTGTTGTGGTGCCCCCTATGGGTTGAGAACAGAATAACTTATAATAATAAAAAAAAAGCACACAGACATTCTGAAAGTCCATTCTAAGAGTTACGCAGTGAGCTTGAACGTCTGGTTCTCATCACATAAACTGACATAATACAGTAAACCTCGGATATATCGGACTCGGATATATCGGAAATTCGCTCACAATGGACAGATAAAAAAGAACCGATTTTTCCGTAATGCATTTCCAATAAAAATTCATTGCATATATCGGATTTTTTATAACGGATTTCGCCTATTTCGGACAAAATCTCCACTTCCCGTTCCAATGCATTTCCATGAAATTTCCCTGGCATATATCAGATGGCCGCATCGTGGCGCTCCGATTCGAATCCGAATCGTGACAGGCCGCTATACGACGTCATTTGCAGCGTTTGCAGCGTTGCCTGCGCGTCCAGGTACATTGGAAACATAGTCAAGGAAGTGCCTTTTTAGAACGGATAAAATCCCATTTACGCATATACCGGATATAAATCCCATATATGCGTAAAACGGACATTTTCCGGTATACGCATATAACGGATTTCGCTTATATCGGACAAAACCAGTGGGAACAATTGAATCCGATATATCCGAGCTTTACTGTAAAAATGGCGGGACTCTGCCCAATCATTATTCATTCTTCACCAACGTGAATATGCTTTTTTTATGGTACTTGAACCCGTAGACATTCAGTGGTGTGAAAAAGTGGTTGCCCCCTTCCTGATTCTGTATTTTTTTTTGCATGTTTGTCACACTTACTGTAAGCGTGGTATCCCAAAAAAAGCAAATACCACTGTATGGATACTAGATGTTATTATTTGGAATATTTGGGAATGGGCGAGAATACACAAAGAGTGAAATTGACATCAATACCTTTTTCACCGACTTCACAAAGCTGACATGCATCTTTCTTGAAATATATCCAACTTCTTTGCATATTGCTTTACAAAATATGGAAGTGACCCAAAGGGTAGACTGCAGCGTATCATCCGCTCTGCAGAGAGAAGGTGATAGGCTGCAATCTGCCTCCCCTCCAGCATCTCCTGTACGCCTCCAGGACTCTGAAGCGTGCAGGAAAGATTGTGGCGGACCCCTCCAAGTCTGCTCACAAGCTTTTTCAACCTCTGACAGGAGGCTAACCACTGGGCCAGTGTGTGGCACTGTATTTAAAACAAATACAAAATAATTGAATTGATAAATAATGAATAAATGCAGCTCTTTATGGAGTCTGATCCTGCAACTTATGCCAAAAAAATATTAAAAAAACTGTCGCTGTCGCTAGTGGTTGGTCATTTTCTGTATAAAGTACAAGGTACATGTTTATTGGTTCCAGAATGTTGATATTCAGCTTGATATATATTTTATTTATATTTTTGCAAATGGTGGTTACAGCAGAATAATGTGGGTTTTTTTTTGTTTTTTTTTTATTCTGTTAATTTCTCCATTTGGTTGTCATTTGTAATTATTTTTGCAGCACTTTTGCATGTAAAATTTGAATTATTTCCAGTGGTTGGTCATTTTCTGTAGAAAGTACAAGCTACATGTTTATTGGTTCGAGAATGTTGATATTCAGCTTGATATGTTTTATTTCAATTTTTGCAAATGGTGGTTGCAGCAGAATAATGTGTTTTTTTTGTTTGTTTTTTATTCTGTTAACTAATGGTTCTGTGGGGTAAACGTGAACTGTTCAGTTGTCATTTGTAATTATTTTTGCAGCACTTTTGCATGTAAAATTTGAATTATTGTCTACAAAATGTGTTTTGTGTTTACAGTTTTGCGTGTCTGGAAGAGATGAATTAGATGAGGTAAAATTGCCTTGGTTAGAGTTCGTTTTGGTTTGAGTCAGGCCTTCAGGAACGGATTAATGACATCAACTGAGGTACAGCAGAATACTCTGGTTATTTTGTGTTATTTTTGTATAATGGTGGTCTTATGCGTTGTTTTTTCCCAACAAAACGAGGTAAACGTGACGTTAAATGTTCAGTTGTCCATTCAGTTGTTATTTGTAATTGCTGAGTTGGTTTTGGTTTTTGTATTATGGTGGTATTGTGGGTTGTTTTTTCCCAACAAAACGAGGTAAACTGCGACGTTAAATGTTCAGTTGTCCATTCCGTTGTTATTTGTAATTATTTTTGCAGCACTTTCTGCATGTCAAATTTGAATTATTGTCTAGAAAATGTGTTTTGTGTTTACAGTTTTGCGTGTCTGGAAGGAATGAATTGGATTTCCAATGAGGTAAAATTGCCTTGGTTAGAGTTTGTTTTGGTTTGAGTCAGGCCTTCTGGAACGGATTAATGATGTCAACTGAGGTACAGCAAAATAAATATTTTTGCAGCACTTTCTGCATGTCAAATTAGAATTATTGTCTAGAAAATGTGTTTTGTGTGTAAATTTTTGGGTGTCGAGAAGGGATGAATTGGATTTACATTATATCCGATGAGGAAAAATTGCCTTGGTTAGAGTTCGTTTTGGTTTGAGTCAGGCCTTCAGGAACGGATTAATGACATCAACTGAGGTACAGCAGAATACTCTGGTTATTTTGTGTTATTTTTATATTATAGTGGTCTTGTGGGTTGTTTTTTCCCAACAAAACGAGGTAAACGTGACGTTAAATGTTCAGTTGTCCATTCAGTTGTTATTTGTAATTATTTTTGCAGCACTTTCTGCATGTCAAATTTGAATTATTGTCTAGAAAATGTCTTTTGTGTTTACGGTTTTGCATGTCTGGAAGGGATGAATTGGATTTCCAATGAGGTAAAATTGCCTTGGTTAGAGTTCGTTTTGGTTTGAGTCAGGCCTTCTGGAACGGATTCATGATGTCAACTGAGGTACAGCAAAATAAATATTTTTGCAGCACTTTCTGCATGTCAAATTAGAATTATTGTCTAGAAAATGTGATTTGTGTTTACATTTTTGGGTGTCTAGAAGGGAAGAATTGGATTTACATTATATCCGATGAGGAAAAATTGTTTTGGTTAGAGTCGGTTTTGGTTTGAGTCAGGCCTTCTGGAACGGATTAATGACGTCAACTGAGGTACAGCAGAATACTTTGGTTATTTTGTGTTATTTTTGTATTATGGTGGTCTTGTGGGTTGTTTTTTTCCCAACAAAACGAGGTAAACTGCGATGTTAAATGTTCAGTTGTCCATTCAGTTGTTATTTGTAATTATTTTTGCAGCACTTTCTGCATGTCAAATTAGAATTATTGTCTAGAAAATGTGTTTTGTGTTTAAATTTTTGGGTGTCTAGAAGGGAAGAATTGGATTTACATTATATCCGATGAGGAAAAAATGTTTTGGTTAGAGTTTGTTTTGGTTTGAGTCAAGCCTTCTTGAACGGATTAATGACATCAACTGAGGTACAGCAGAATACTCTGGTTATTTTGTGTTATTTTTGTATAATGGTGGTCTTGTGGGTTGTTTTTTTCCCAACAAAACGAGGTAAACGCAACGTTAAATGTTCAGTTGTCCATTCAGTTGTTATTTGTAATTATTTTTGCAGCACTTTCTGCATGTCAAATTTGAATTATTGTCTAGAAAATGTGTTTTGTGTTTACAGTTTTGCGTGTCTGGAAGAGATGAATTGGATTTCCAATGAGGTGAAATTGCCTTGGTTAGAGTTCGTTTTGGTTTGAGTGAGACCGTCTGGAACGGATTAATGATGTACAGCAGAATACAATTTGTGGGTATGTGAACGCGACATTAAATGTTCAGTTGTCCATTCAGTTGTTATTTGTAATTATTTTGCAGCACTTTCTGCATGTCAAATTAGAATTATTGTCTAGGAAATGTGTTTTGTGTTTAAATTTTGGGGTGTCTAGAAGGGAAGAATTGGATTTACATTATATCCGATGAGGAAAAATTGCTTTGGTTAGAGTCGGTTTTGGTTTGAGTCAGACCATCCGTTCTGGAAAAACTGAACGATGCTAACCGAGGCACCAGCGTACGTGCTAACGAAATGTTGTGGCAAGCCAAGAAGAAAGATGAAAATGACACGGAGTATAAAACCAACCCAGGCAGTAAATAAGCAAGCGTCGAGCTGCACGATCATCAATTGCAGATAAACATCACACTGGCGCAGACGTGGTTGAAATATGGATCAGCTTCAAATTAGGAGATAATCTCTCAGATAGAGGCCACCCTTACCAAAAATAATAGATCAAAATGCTGGTTGCTGCTCGGTGACGGAGTCTCTCAGCGGAGGGTTGGCGCTGAGGGGGCACAGATGGGAGCCGCCATCACTCATCCACACGTTCCTGGCATCTCCGCATAATTATCACATCTCAACGCCACAACCTTCTCTTCCTGTACGTGTCATTTGTGCTGCTATTGCACTTTGAGTATACTCTACATACAGTGAAGTCGCATTTGATCACAATAATTCCACTCGCTGCCTCCGAGTGTGTCGGATGCGTCTTATCAACACGGATGTTGGCGTTTATAGCGTCACCTGGCAGAGAGCCCCCAGCATGTTCTACAGCCTTCTTCACCTGCTTTTGATGGTCAATTATTCATTGGAGACGGCGTGAAGACAGCGTGACATATCCTCACTCTATCAAGGGCTGTCTGCATTGTCAGACCGGAATATATCAGCCATGGTACGTCTGATATAAAGGCCAACATGGTGCTCAAAAAACAAGCTCTTGAAGGTCGCATATTATAGGATTTTTCTCCAATTTTAAATACGTCTCAAAGGTGCCACAATGGTGTCCAAAATCTAGCCTTGCTTCTGCAAATGTAGACTTTCTGAGTGTCTGTAGCTTTAATGCTAATGACCTGCGTTTGTCCCGGAGTGTCCTCCTCCAAGACGTCCACTTTAGCCACTTTTGACATTCTATACACTCGACGCATTTCCAACGAAATAGATGTCATATATCACGTATAATTATTAACATTAAGGAGGACACAGACAAGGCTAGTGTAGCGATGTGATGCTAAAGGGCTAACATTACACTCACATTTTAACAGCAACATCATGCTAGGTTAGCCTCTGACGCAGAACTCTGTACATCCGATGTCTGTAGCTGACTGATGGGAAGTTAGCAGAACTTTGACTCATTGCAAGTTATCCCAAAGGCTTGATTGCAGTTGTTGCTGCTAAGGGTGACCGAAGCACTTCTTAGCTTTAGGGGGCAATCACTCTTTCACACGAGGCTATGGAGACTCATTGCAAGTTATTCCAAAGGCTTGATTGCAGTTGTTGCTGCTAAGGGTGACCGAAGCACTTCTTAGCTTTAGGGGGCAATCACTCTTTCACACGAGGCTATGGAGACTCATTGCAAGTTATTCCAAAGGCTTGATTGCAGTTGTTGCTGCTAAGGGTGACCCAAGCACTTCTTAGCTTTAGGGGGCAATCACTCTTTCACACAAGGCTATGGAGACTCATTGCAAGTTATCCCAACGTCTTGATTGCAGTTGTTGCTGCTAAGGGTGACCCACTCACTTCTTAGCTTTAGGGGGCAATCACTCTTTCACACGAGGCTATGGAGACTCATTGCAAGTTATCCCAAAGGCTTGATTGCAGTTGTTGCTGCTAAGGGTGACCCAACCACTTCTTAGCTTTAGGGGGCAATCACTCTTTCACACGAGGCTATGGAGACTCATTGCAAGTTATCCCAAAGGCTTGATTGCAGTTGTTGCTGCTAAGGGTGACCCAACCACTTCTTAGCTTTAGGGGGCAATCACGCTTTCACACGAGGCTATGGAGACTCATTGCAAGTTGTCCCAAAGGCTTGATTGCAGTTGTTGCTGCTAAGGGTGACCCAAGCACTTTGAAGCTTTAGGGGGCAATCACTCTTTCATACGAGGCTATGGAGACTCATTGCAAGTTATCCCAAAGGCTTGATTGCAGTTGTTGCTAAGGGTGACCCAACCACTTCTTAGCTTTAGGGGGCAATCACGCTTTCACACGAGGCTATGGGAACTCATTGCAAGTTGTCCCAAAGGCTTGATTGCAGTTGTTGCTGCTAAGGGTGACCCAACCACTTCTCAGCTTTAGGGGGCAATCACTCTTTCACACGAGGCTATGGAGACTCATTGCAAGTTATCCCAACGTCTTGATTGCAGTTGTTGCTGCTAAGGGTGACCCAACCACTTCTTAGCTTTAGGGGGCAATCACGCTTTCACACGAGGCTATGGAGACTCATTGCAAGTTATCCCAAAGGCTTGATTGCAGTTGTTGCTGCTAAGAGTGACCCAACCACTTCTTAGCTTTAGGGGGCAATCACTCTTTCACACGAGGCTATGGAGATTCATTGCAAGTTATCCCAAAGGCTTGATTGCAGTTGTTGCTGCTAAGGGTGACCCAACCACTTCTTAGCTTTAGGGGGCAATCACTCTTTCACACGAGGTTATGGAGACTCATTGCAAGTTATCCCAAAGGCTTGATTGCAGTTGTTGCCCGCTAAGGGTGACCCAACCACTTCTTAGCTTTAGGGGGCAATCACGCTTTCACACGAGGCTATGGAAACTCATTGCAAGTCGTCCCAAAGGCTTGATTGCAGTTGTTGCTGCTAAGGGTGACCCAACCACTTCTTAGCTTTAGGGGGCAATCACGCTTTCACACGGGGCTATGGTGACTCATTGCAAGTTATCCCAAAGGCTTGATTGCAGTTGTTGCTGCTAAGGGTGACCCAACCACTTCTTAGCTTTAGGCGGCAATCACTCTTTCACACGAGGCTATGGAGACTCATTGCAAGTTATCCCAAAAGGCTTGATTGCAGTTGTTGCTGCTAAGGGTGACCCAACCACTTCTAAGCTTTAGGGGGCAACCACTCTTTCACACAAGGCTATGGAGACTCATTGCAAGTTATCCCAAAGGCTTGATTGCAGTTGTTGCTGCTAAGGGTGACCCAACCACTTCTTAGCTTTAGGGGGCAATCACTCTTTCACAAGGCTATGGAGACTCATTGTAAGTTATCCCATAGGCTTGATTGCAGTTGTTGCTGCGAAGGGTGACCCAACCACTTCTTAGCTTTAGGGGTCAATCACGCTTTCACACAAGGCTATGGAGACTCATTGCAAGTTATCCCAAAGGCTTGATTGCAGTTGTTGCTGCTAAGGGTGACCCAACCACTTCTTAGCTTTAGGGGGCAATCACGCTTTCACACGAGGCTATGGAGACTCATTGCAAGTTATGCCAAAGTCTTGATTGCAGTTGTTGCTGCTCAGGGTGACCCAACCACTTCTTAGCTTTAGCATACAAGGCTATGTGTTTAGCCGTGTTGTCATCGACTAATATTTACATTTGTTTCATGATCTGAAACATTAAAGTGTGACAAATGTGCAAAAACAGGAATCAGCGACACTTGACATTTACGTACGCATCACTGTACATGAGATGCTGGAGCAGACCACCTTAGTAATGGGACCATGTCATGATGTTTCTCCACCACGCTCCAGAAAACCAATTTAGACGACAGCAGTTTGTGAACTCCACACATCAGCAACATTCTCTACATCGGCGCGATCATCCTGCATATATTTCCCACCGCTAAGCCATCTCATTAAAGCCAGACGACAGGCTAAGTTTAGCATGACCCGTCAGCTTCTAAGATGGCTTACCCTCACATGGCGCCATTCCGGCCTCTACCTGATTCCCCTAAGCAATGTCTCCGAGGGTCTGTTGGGAGAAAAAGTCATTTCAAAAGCAATTCTTTGCCCGAGGCTACGAGGGCCATTCTGATGGATGAAGGCTCTCAAACAATAAAAAGGTACGGCTGACATCGGTAATTCTTTATTAGCAGACACGTAATGAGGATTTACTCTCTTCATCTTGTCTGCTCTTGGGCCTGCATCTCTTCCCTCCTGGCGATCAGCACTCGATGGCGGGGGAATTGTTTAGAGCGCTGCCCCCTTTGTTGCGGTTGGCGTGGTAGCAGGTTGCGTGTGCAGGACCGGAAGCTGACCGTCACCATGCTACCGACCAACAAAAATTAGCATCATGCGGCTAACAATCTCACTTTTACACGTCATAGTGAGCGGCTCGACAAGCTCCGGATAGATGACTGGATTGCTTCCAACAATCTAACAGATGTGCGTGTGAATAACCGCCAGCGCTACATAGCCTCGGAGTACCTCAGGGTTCTGTACTGGAGCCCTTGCTGTTCAATTTGTACATGCTTCTATTAGACGTGCCCCGAAAATCAATCAATCAATCAATTAATAATGACAATAAATCAAAATGACATGTACATGTGTGTTTTCCTCACACCGTGTGGAAAACACACGCGTGTTGGTTCAATGGCGGAAAGAACGGAGAGAGCGAACCCTCCTGTCATTCGGTCTCTTTGTCCCAGTGGGGAGAGGCGGGGCGCTACGTGCTCGTGAGTGCTCTACTTGCTAGCTGTGTGTGCCGTGTGCTACACCATCACATACTTTGCTTGTCGTTTGCGCATTGTCATTTAGATCATGGGTCTCAAACACACGGCCCGCGGGCCAAATGTGACTCGCAGGACTCCCCCCGTGATATGAAAGTTTAATGTTAGTTTGATATGGATGCTGTATGGTATCATGTACCCAGAAAAAATGATTACGTTTGATTCATGTTCATGTTAAAGGTTAAATAACTGTTAATAGTTATCCTCCCTATCCGTGTGGAAGTGGTAAGTTTTTGGCTATTTAAGTTGAAAGGAAATAACTTGAAGGCTACCGTTTAGGTGGCTAGCTCTCTAGTTTGCGAGTTAGCATGTGTCTCAAGACCCTGCAGTTGCGCAATATGTTGTAAATAAAAAGAGTATAAATGTGACTATAGTCGTGTTTTGTCATGTCTACAGGGCTCTAATAATGCTTTGTTCATTTTAATATGAAAAAAATCATTTGTCTACCCACCAACTATATGTGCTTTCTTAACTTTTTATTATTATTATTATATTTATTTATTACTGATTGATTGATTTTCTTTATTCTTGATTTGTTTATTTATTTTTCATCTTATTTTGTGTAGAAAAATAAAAAGTAAGATATTTGAGAACAGTGGAATGTTTTATCAGAGCTTTTCTCGTAGAAAAGCGAAGTTTTTTAAAAAAAATTTGTTTTTAATAAATGCGTTTTTTTTTTTTTTTTTGGAAAACCTGATGCGGTCCAGTCTCACCCAGACCCTAGCTCCGGTGGCCCCCAAGTAAATTGAGTTTGAGACCCCTGCTCTAGATGGTACTCAAGTACGAGGAGAACATGCAAACTCCACACAGAGATGGCCTAGGGTGGTATTGAACACGGGTCTCCTAGCTGTGAGGTGTGCGCGCTAACCACTCGACCGCCGTGCAGCCCTAAAAATGACAAATTTAAAAAAAAAATGAAAAATTAAAATGACTAGTAAAATTGAAAAGAACAAATTTAATATGTGTAAAAAATATGATAAATAAATAAAAATGACTTAAAAATGTAGTTTGACTTAAATTCAAAATTTCAAAATTGTTGTTGTTATTATTGGTGTGAAATGATGTTTTACAATGTGCTGTGGCCTAAATAAAGAAAAGCCACATTTTAGACATTTTTTGCAGCGTGGATGGCGCCATTGAAGAGACATCATGATGACATCATGAGACATCCTTTGCTTTACAGCCGAGCTCGATGCTCCATTGATTTCCACATGATGGTCAGGCATGACAAATCAATGCAAGAATGTATCAAGTCCACCTGGGCGATGGGGCGCTAGGGTCTGGGGTGGCCTCTCCTTCCTGTCCATGCCTCTTCCCTTGAGGCAGCACTCGGGCCCGGGTGGTAATTACACCTCCGTACATCCTGGGGGTCGTGGCGTGCACAATTACTGATATCGACGAGCTTGATTGCAGTTGTTGCTGCTAAGGGTGACCCAACCACTTCTAAGCTTTAGGGGGCAACCACTCTTTCACACAAGGCTATGGAGACTCATTGCAAGTTATCCCAAAGGCTTGATTGCAGTTGTTGCTGCTAAGGGTGACCCAACCACTTCTAAGCTTTAGGGGGCAACCACTCTTTCACACAAGGCTATGGAGACTCATTGCAAGTTATCCCAAGGCTTGATTGCAGTTGTTGCTGCTAAGGGTGACCCAACCACTTCTTAGCTTTAGGGGGCAAATACGCTTTCTCACGAGGCTGTGGAGACTCATTGCAAGTTATCCCAAGGCTTGATTGCAGTTGTTGCTGCTAAGGGTGACCCAACCACTTCTAAGCTTTAGGGGGCAACCACTCTTTCACACAAGGCTATGGAGACTCATTGCAAGTTATCCCAAAGGCTTGATTGCAGTTGTTGCTGCTAAGGGTGACCCAACCACTTCTTAGCTTTAGGGGGCAATCACTCTTTCACACAAGGCTATGGAGACTCATTGCAAGTTATCCCAAAGGCTTGATTGCAGTTGTTGCTGCTAAGGGTGACCCAACCACTTCTAAGCTTTAGGGGGCAACCACTCTTTCACACAAGGCTATGGAGACTCATTGCAAGTTATCCCAAAGGCTTGATTGCAGTTGTTGCTGCTAAGGGTGACCCAACCACTTCTTAGCTTTAGGGGGCAATCACTCTTTCACACAAGGCTATGGAGACTCATTGCAAGTTATCCCAAAGGCTTGATTGCAGTTGTTGCTGCTAAGGGTGACCCAACCACTTCTAAGCTTTAGGGGGCAACCACTCTTTCACACAAGGCTATGGAGACTCATTGCAAGTTATCCCAAGGCTTGATTGCAGTTGTTGCTGCTAAGGGTGACCCAACCACTTCTAAGCTTTAGGGGGCAACCACTCTTTCACACAAGGCTATGGAGACTCATTGCAAGTTATCCCAAAGGCTTGATTGCAGTTGTTGCTGCTAAGGGTGACCCAACCACTTCTAAGCTTTAGGGGGCAACCACTCTTTCACACAAGGCTATGGAGACTCATTGCAAGTTATCCCAAGGCTTGATTGCAGTTGTTGCTGCTAAGGGTGACCCAACCACTTCTTAGCTTTAGGGGGCAAATACGCTTTCTCACGAGGCTGTGGAGACTCATTGCAAGTTATCCCAAAGGCTTGATTGCAGTTGTTGCTGCTAAGGGTGACCCAACCACTTCTTAGCTTTAGGGGGCAATCACTCTTTCACACAAGGCTATGGAGACTCATTGCAAGTTATCCCAAAGGCTTGATTGCAGTTGTTGCTGCTAAGGGTGACCCAACCACTTCTTAGCTTTAGGGGGCAAATACGCTTTCTCACGAGGCTGTGGAGACTCATTGCAAGTTATCCCAAAGGCTTGATTGCAGTTGTTGCTGCTAAGGGTGACCCAACCACTTCTTAGCTTTAGGGGGCAATCACTCTTTCACACAAGGCTATGGAGACTCATTGCAAGTTATCCCAAAGGCTTGATTGCAGTTGTTGCTGCTAAGGGTGACCCAACCACTTCTTAGCTTTAGGGGGCAATCACTCTTTCACACAAGGCTATGGAGACTCATTGCAAGTTATCCCAAGGCTTGATTGCAGTTGTTGCTGCTAAGGGTGACCCAACCACTTCTAAGCTTTAGGGGGCAACCACTCTTTCACACAAGGCTATGGAGACTCATTGCAAGTTATCCCAAAGGCTTGATTGCAGTTGTTGCTGCTAAGGGTGACCCAACCACTTCTTAGCTTTAGAGGGCAAATACGCTTTCTCACGAGGCTGTGGAGACTCATTGCAAGTTATCCCAAAGGCTTGATTGCAGTTGTTGCTGCTAAGGGTGACCCAACCACTTCTTAGCTTTAGGGGGCAAATACGCTTTCTCACGAGGCTGTGGAGACTCATTGCAAGTTATCCCAAAGGCTTGATTGCAGTTGTTGCTGCTAAGGGTGACCCAACCACTTCTAAGCTTTAGGGGGCAACCACTCTTTCACACAAGGCTATGGAGACTCATTGCAAGTTATCCCAAGGCTTGATTGCAGTTGTTGCTGCTAAGGGTGACCCAACCACTTCTTAGCTTTAGGGGGCAAATACGCTTTCTCACGAGGCTGTGGAGACTCATTGCAAGTTATCCCAAAGGCTTGATTGCAGTTGTTGCTGCTAAGGGTGACCCAACCACTTCTTAGCTTTAGGGGGCAATCACTCTTTCACACGAGGCTATGGAGACTCATTGCAAGTTATCCCAAAAGGCTTTCAGAATTACTGACATCGACGAGCACCCGGGCGGAGCCAGTGGACCGGCAGGCCCGAGAGCGGCCCTCCTTGAGCCAGATGTACCAACGCCGAGCGCCGGTCCCAGCCGAACAAATTGATGCTCCTTGGTCTCCCCCCGCTAATGTTTACGTCTCGTCATCCGCGGTGATTCATTTGAGGCCGTGGCGTCCATTTCCCCGAGCACCGGAGCGGAAAAAAAAAAAAATTTCATGGCTTTACTGGTTTTAGTATTTAAGTAATATCATTTTATTTGTATTCATTTTTTTTTATATTGATATATTTTTGTTTTAATTTATGCATTTTTTTAAGTTCAATGTTTTTATGATTATTTTATTGATATATTAATTTAATGTTAATATTGAAGTATATGTTTTTTTTATTTTATTTTAAGTAATTTTTAAGTGATTCTGTTGTGAACTGGTTCCATATAAAAATCTAATTATTTCTATGTTTTTCATTTAAATATTATTTTATTTATATCATTTTTATTTTATTTTAATATATTTTTTCTTCTGGTGATAGAAAATTATAATGTTATTGTAATTGTGAAAACATTTAATATGATTATTTTGTTTGAATATTGATTTTTTTTTTTATGTGGCTCAATGAGCAGGACATTCATTGCCTTTCTATTTTTCCGTTATGATCTGTTAGTGTGTAGAAAAAAAATATTTTCTCCATTTTTTATTTCAATGGTTCCTCTTATTTTCCTAATATTATTTGAGTGTGAAATGTTTCCTCCTCTCCTCCACGGTGATTCATTTGAGGGCGTGGCGTCCATTTCCCCGAGCACCGGAGCGAAAAAACTATACGAGGCGTGGGAGACATGGCGTGAAAGATTTAGAGAGATTCTTCGGCGTCTTGTTTCCCTGACGAATGGCGCTGATGTCTGCGTTGAAAACAGATGTAACGCCAATCCTAAAGCGTGGCGGAGAAACAAGACGTAAACGGCCGCGTGCTCACCGTAAACATTCCATGGCTGCTTTACGACGGCACAGCGCGGCGTGCATGCCATGCGGGATAACACGGACTCCGTGTGTTTATCTCCCGTTTTACGGCCCCCCGAGCCTTTTACGCCGTCGACAGACGCGCCGGCGTCTTCACTAAAATGCTAATAAATTGGAGCGGGAGTGAAGCAGGCGCTGGCCGCTCTGATCAGAAATTCCCGATTGATGAATTGGCGGGCGCCGCCACCCTCTCAAGGTGAGTCGGAGCAATTTCTACCTCAAGTCATCCCTCAACGCCACTCCCACACGGCGACGTGGCCGAGCTTGCTTTCCTCTGCAAGAACAACACAGGCCTGGATGTGTGGACAAATATATATGGAACATACACATACATACATGATGACATATACATGCTGTATACGTTTATCATAATTAGGGATGTCCCATATGCCCATATTGTCCAACTCTCCATTTCCAATCCCAGTATCAGCCGATACTGATACCGATACCTATACGTGTAATATGACATCTCCTGTGGTGGAAAAAAAAAATGATGGGGAAAGCCCATATCACATTTTAATGCTGATATGGGTGATGATTATTGGACATAATAAAAATAAAAATAAAAATAAAAATAAAAATAAAAATAAAAATAAAAATAAAAATAAAAATAAAAATAAAAATAAAAATAAAAATAAAAATAAAAATAAAAATAAAAATAAAAATAAAAATAAAAATTTTATTAGTAATTTATTGTCATTTAAGTATGTGACATTTTTAAAAATACAATTGACATTTTCACTGCATTTGTAATTTTGGAGGAATTTAAACTGAAATTTAAGTCAGTTTATTTGTACATTATTTTATTATTATTATATTATTTTTTAAGTAACTGCCTCCAAATTTCATTAAAAAAATTTCATTTTAAATTACATTGCACATACATTTTATGTTTTTGGCCTTTTCATTTGTTTGCATTTTAATTGTGATTTCAGCTGACATTTGTCGTTTAATTTTTTTAATGGCTTTACTGGTTTTAGTATTTTAGTAATATCATTTTATTTGTATTCATTTTTTTTTATATTGATATATTTTTGTTTTAATTTATGCATTTTTTTAAGTTCAATGTTTTTATGATTATTTTATTGATATATTAATTTAATGTTAAAATTGAATTATATGTTTTTTTATTTTATTTTAGTTTAAGTAATTTTTAAGTGATTCTGTTGTGTACTGGTTCCATATAAAATTTTAGTTTTAGTTTTTTATTTAAATATTATTTTATTGATATCATTTTTATTTTATTTTAATATATTTTTTCTTCTGGTGCTATACAGAAAATTATAATGTTATTGTAATTGTAATTATAATGTTTGTTCATGAAAACATTTATTATGACTATTTTTGTTTGAAAATTTATTTCTTTTTGGGGATTTTTTCTAACATTGCCTTCCTATTTTTCCGTTAATAAAAATATTATTTTCTCCATTTTTAATTTCAATGGTTCCTCTTATTTTCTTAATATTATTTGAGTATGAAATGTTTCATTTGCATGTATCCATGTAGCAAACCAGTGAGCACAGTTATGTCATCCAGTTTTGGACTTGGTGTGCCAGTTGGTCAAGGTGGCAGGATGGCGGCGGTCAGCCGACTTCCGTTTGCGTCTCTAATCACAGCAAGGTTGGCTGAGCGCTGAAAGAAGGTAGCTAAGTCGTAGCGTCCTCATCCGTATTTCCAAAAGACAAGAATCACAGATCGTCCATCTCTGCTGAATGTCGGCCTGCACCCACCCAGGCGCCACACCCCAGCGCCCCCGCCCCCTTGACAAGCCCACCTCCGGAGCGGTTCGTCTTCCTCGGCCGCAACAAGAGCTTGTGTTGTTTACAGAGTGAAACCTCTGCTCCCGGGTTGTTAGCAGTACCCTCCAATGTGTCTGATCTCCGCTTTGTTTGCCGCCCCCCCCCGAACGCCTCCATCCCCCGGGGCAGGCATCTTAATCACCGCTGGCAATTAGAAGCAAACAGTCCCATGCATGGATGAGCATCCACTAGCAAATGACGGGATGCTGCACTAATTGGCCGTGTGGTCTTTAAGTGGTCCTAAAGTTGCCAGCAGAGGAATATTCACCACATGAAGCCTGAAGGCCTCAAAACCTGCCGCAACACTGCCCTCTGGTGGTTGGTCAAGGGCAGGGGTGCTCACACTTTTTCAGCATGCGAGCTACTTTTAAAATGAGCGAGTCAAAATGATCTACCCACTACAAAAATGCAAAACATCTATTTATTTTCAAATGTATTGAGGATTATTTGTACGTACAATGTATGTTGATGTACCTTACATAACCAAATGAGCCAATATTGCAAAACACACATAATTAACTATTAACATTTTTTGTAATTACCTGAGTTTACTTTGATGACTTGCACTGAATTGAACCAGCCAGGGATGCATAGTCCGGACAGTAGCTGCTGATAGCCAGCCTCAAGCACACTTCCAAATGTTTATCAGTCATGGATAATATCCGTATCATAATATCCGTATAATATTCCATATCCGTATGGAAGTCATATGTTTTTTGCCTTTTTACTTGGTCCAGTTTTTGCCTTTTTACTTGGTCCAGCTCCTTCACTCATTTTAGTGACCATAAACTTTAGCGAGGGCTTTAAAATCTCGCAATTCGCCGACTAGCTTAGCACTTTGCATCGTTGTTTACGCATGAGCGGTGACCTAAAGGTCAAAATTCAGTTGTCATCTGACTGGTTGTCCTGTATGTCAATCAAGTAACGGGGATGGATGATAGGCTGACATCGTAAGTTCTGCTGCACTTAGAGACGTTGTTTGATTTGATTGGTCGCCCGAAGGGCAACATTCAGTTGTCATCTGAATGGCTGCCCTGTATGTCAATCAAGTGACGGCATTGATGCTGGGATGATATTTTTTTAATGTCACGCCGCGATCGACCAACGATCGACCAGTACCACCTCTGCGATCGACCGGTAGCTCGCGATCGACTTAATGAGCACCCCTGGTCAAGGGCATAAAAATAAAAATGGTTGGCAAAGGTCATAAAAACTGAGTTCTGTATTTAATATCAACTTGTATGACAGTTGGGAGTTGCCGAAAATGTCCCGAAAAAAATCAACACTGTCAACGCTTTGACCCTGGAACAGACTCTTACTGCTTCCATTGTTTCCTATGTGTGGGGGGGTTGGGGGGCACAGTGACATCCCAACCAATCCTAAGGCTGTATTATAAATATATTACAAACATGTACTGATGGCCGAAAACAAAAAAAAAAGTTTAGTGCAAAAATACGACACAATCCAACACCTATAACTTGTTGCACAACGTGTGTGTGTGTGTGTGTGTGTGTGTGTGTGTGTGTGATCCTCTCCTATCAGTTGGGAAGTCAACAGGAATTTCCATCCAACAAACACAGCTGCCCCGTGCACACACCAAGGAAAGATCAGCATAGCATAGCATAGCTAGCATTGCAAGAACTCCCCCGTCCCCAAAAAAAAAAAAAAAAAATCTGGTCTGGCCGAGCACTATTCCCAAATATTTATACAAATGACAAGCTAATGAAAAGTGCATCAGCCCTTTGTTTGCACGGTGCAGGCTGAAAAGGCAACAAGGTCTCAGTGAGTCACACCAGGCATCCAGCCAGGCATCCAGCCAGGCATCCAGCCAGGCATCCAGCCGGACGGGCAGGCTGCACATGAGGGTGGAAAATCATCAACAGTGCAACGTGGCATTTAACAGCTGACTGCTTTCACCGTTCTCAAAAACAATTCCTGTCAAAGGCCAAACTTATTCTGTTGATGTGACAAATTAAGAATTTTACTCTTATTATTAAATTGTAAATATTATTTTTATTTTACGGAAACATCAATTTAAAAAAAAAAAAAAAAGTGATGAGATGGCGCTATCTGCATCCAGCAGAGGGTGCTCTCCCACAATTCAATTCACTCAACATTTTCCAGCAGGAAGATAGATTGGGAGATATTTCAACTTAAATTTGTCTGTTGTCTTAAAAAGTCTGTTTATTTGTACACATTTCTCCAAATTTCATTAAAAATTTTCATTTTAAATTACACACACACACATACTTTTTATGTTTTTTTTTAATGTTTTTGGCCTTTTCATTTGTTTGCATTTTAATTGTGATTTCAGACATTTGTCGTTTAATTTTTTTAATGGCTTTACTGGTTTTAGGATTTTATTAATGTCGTTTTATTTGTATTTTTTATATTGATGTATTTTTGCTTTAATTTATGCATTTTTTAAGTTCAATGTTTTTATGATTATTTTATTGATATATTAATTTTATGTTAACATTGAAGTATATGTTTTTTTATTTTAGTTTAAGTAATTTTTTAATGATTCTTTTGTCCAATTATCCAATTATCCAAAAATCCAATTATTTCTATGTTTTTCATTTAAATATTATTTTATTGATATCATTTTTATTTTATTTTAGTTATTGTAATTATAATGTTTGTTAATGAAAACATTTATTGTGATTATTTTGTTTGAATATTGATTTCTTTTTGTTTTTGTTTTTTTTTAACGTGGCTCAATGAGCAGGACATTGCCTTCGTATTTTTCCGTTGATGTGCTGGCAAGATGTGGCGCAAAGTGGTAAGTGACGTGGTAAAAAGGCTAGAAAAAGTTCATAGTTATGACATATAAACCCCGTTAACCATCATTAGAGCTCCCCAGACACAAAATAACACCCCTATAGCAACCGTTACACTCCTATTATTCAAAATAGTCAACATAATCAGAAAAACTAAGCACTATTAGACATAAATACGAGAACACAGACTCACTTTCTGATCTGCGTACTTCCTTGCGGCTTTAAATGGCTTAATACTCATAGTATCCAGTACAGTAGACAGACAAAAAGTGAATAAGTCGTGTAAGACATGAACAAAGACTTCAACTCCTGCCCGAGCAGTGTCACAGTAAACATGGACCCATGGGGTCCAGTGACTGTCTCACCAAACAATTACTGACACCTAGTGGCCAATTAGATTACAGCAATCCAACATCCAAATGAACAAAACACACAAATATTCCACACAATTATCATATCCACACTTGGTGTCTACATGATTCATATTTGGATTGACCTACCCACTCCCTCGTGCAGGGGCGTCAAACTGTGAAAGGAAATGAATGTATGTCCGCCTCATTATTATTGCTACACATTTGATTGTTATGATTTGGTATTTGGTATTTTTTTTAAATAATTTTTAATGTTTCATGTTTAAGAAATAGTAATGATGATGACAAAATAAATACAACAAATAATATATTTAAAATGTTTTTGAAAAATAACATATTTTTTATAAAACAAGAGTATTTAATATTTTTTTATTTCCTTTTATTGAATATAATTTTAAAACAAAAGAATTCAAAATGTAATATATATATATATATATTAAAATTATGTTAAAAAGTCTGCAGTTTAATTTTAAGTGTCTTTTATTTTTTTAATTTATATACTTTTTAAAGTAAATTATATTATATGTACATACTGTTTATTTTTAAAGTCAAATAAAAAAAATTATAAATGTCTAATTTATTTTTTATATAAAAAATATATATACACACATACATACATACATACATATTTTTTTTATTTATTTAGGTATACACTCCAATAATAGGAATATTTAGAATTAAATGTTATTGTAATTGATAAAAAAGTATATATATATATATATATATATATATATATATATATATACACACACATATGTATGTATGTATATGTGTATGTATATACATATGTGTATATGTATGTATGTATATATGTATGTATGTATGTATATACATATGTATGTGTGTATGTATATATACATGTATATATGCATGTATGTATGTATGTATATATATATATTTTATATAAAAAATAAATTAGACATTTATAAAAAAATTATTTGACTTTAAAAATAAACAGTACGTACATATAATATAATTTACTTTAAAAAGTATATAAATTAAAAAAATAAAAGACACATAAAATTAAACTGCAGACTTTTTAACATAATTTTAATATATATATATATATATATATATATATATATATATATATATATATATATATTACATTTTGAATTCTTTTGTCACACACACACACACACCACATAAATTATATTTTTTTCTGTCTGTCTGTCAAAAACAATGTCAATATCCCTGAGGGAATCCCAAAGGGATTAACAAAGTATTCGGTCTGTAAACACACCACATGAAACGATATGGAGGGACCAAATCTGGTCCACGGGCCTTGAGTTTGACACCCATGCACTGTAAACAATAGCATGGCTAGCAGTTTGTGGTTCGTGTTATCGTGAGAAGTTGTGTGCGCCTGCGTGTTTTCCTTACCTGCTTGGGGTCATCGTAGTAGATAGTGATGGTTCTCTGCTTGGGTCCGATGCTGCAAGGCTCGGCGAAAGCCGCCCCGCTCTCGTTGTACGGTCCCTCTTTGAACTTGTAAGCAATGGTGACATTTGGAACCGGGGGCGGCCCGGTCTTTATCACCACGTCCGCCAGCAGGCCGGAATACACCAGGAAGCCCACCAGTGTCACCAGCAAACACACCAGGAGGACGACAATGAGGAGAAGGAGAATGGAATCAGACATGTTTTTTCTTGGCTTTTGGCGAAATCTGTCCGACTTTAGACGTCCTCTTCCGGGTTCATACGACGGTTAAAAGAACGAGCGGTTCGGGGAGAAAAGTGTTGAGTTTGGCGACTGGTCGCAGTTGCCGTACAGGAGCCGAGAAATGACAAGTTTGTTTACGCTTACCAATAGTTGGATCAGCTTCCTGGTTAAACCATTCCGATTCAACGTCAAGGGGTGTCGCGACACAGATTTCCTTCAACGACGTCATAAATACGCATGGTAATCCAATTGAATTAACGTAGTTAATTTCTAACAATATACGTCAATCTTTAACGAGCCTCGATGCTCATATATATTTTATTTGGTCGCGTTCGGGTTACAAATTTACCACAAGCTGCACCGTGGTTGTATATAATGGTTCAGTCCAAGTCTATGAAACGGCATCTGTCATATATAGGTGGGCGGGGTTACTACAAGTCAATGTAGATTCGGTATTGCTATTATACCAATACTTTTAAAAATAAAATGGGATATTTATACTGTAATTGCTCCAACACAACAGATTAATTTCCACAATCTTACCTTTATGTGACCCTTTTTGTTGCCTACAATGGTTTAAGCAAAAATACTGTAGTGAAAAGTAAATACAGAAAAGCAAAACTAATAGGTTTTGGGAGTGTGTACAATATATTTAAACACAACAAAACACAAAAATTTTAAATAATCAGAAGGGAACTGATAAATAGACATAAATAAAAAAAATATTTATTATGTAGTTTGTGCACACCTGGAGGTGTAGATACAGGTACACTTTAACCAAGAGTACCTGTTGGTTTGTCCTAATCAAATACCATGACATTACTACTACATTACGACTATCAGGAGAACCAGAGTATAGAGGGAGGGGATGACACCTGGAGTGGCCCAGCAAGGTGCACTGTATCTGGCCACAAGCTCAGAGCATCTGGGGTGCCGTGATACGGAGGTCAGGAGACCCAGAATACAAGGGGAGGGAGCCACCTGCTGCGGCCCAGGAAGGTGCATTGCATTCGGGCACACACGCCGAGCAGCCGGTGTGACGCCATGGAGGTCTCCGGCAAAGGTTTTGCACTTTTCAACGGCCATGATGCTGATTTTTCATACGGTTTGATATGGTATTTTGTAAACTTGATGGGGATTTTTTTCCCAGATTGAGGAGTATTTAATATACCTAGCTTGTTAAAGTGAATGTTTGTTTACAATTGAGCTCTGGGGAAGGAGGCAGGAGAAAAAAGGAGCGTTTGAGTCGCTCACCTGCATTATCAGGTGAGTAGGTGGTCATCCCACCTTATTGGAGTGTTTTTTTTTTTAAATTATTGTTTTTCTGAGCTATTTTTAATATTAAGGGAATCATAATTCCCTCATAGCGTTCTAATCGTTATCGTTCACACTTAAAAAATAATATTAAAATGTAATTTTCAAAATAAAGATGTTTCCATTTATTACTGCACTAGTACATCAGTATTGTGTTTTTTTTCAGTATACAGTCCATGTGGAGATTCATTCAAATGAGAAAACACGTCAATATTCTGGTAGCAAACATGTCAGTAAAGAAACTTGTATTTGGGATTGGACTCAAGCATAAAAGCAGAATTCCAGAATTGTGGAAGCACACCCTAAGAATCATCAGAGTCACCCGTGTCCTCCTGCAGGTCATTCCCCTCGCTGCCAAGCTTCCTTTTCGCCTCGCCATCGCTGTCGCCGTCTCGACCCTGAGGGGGAAAACACAACTGCCGTTATGAAGCCGTTTGCATAACGCACCGTGAAGGCAAATCTCCTTCAACGAGAAGGACCGGGTGTGGGTCTCATCAGGCAAGTCGCCCTGTTAAAAAATAATAAAATCAATAAAATAAAATTCATTTCAGCTTTGTGAGGTGGAAAGGCTTATTAGTATCAACTTCCCTCTTTGCTCATTTTTCCCCTTTTTTAAATTTTTTTTAAACTTCATGTGACTAAAATACTTTTCCACATGAGTATTTTTGTGTAAAATTGTGAATATAACTTTTTTCTCTTTTTTCCATTTTGACTATTCTTGTAAAATTATAGCTATTTTTTCCATTTAAAAGTCATTTCAACTATTTTAACTTTTTTCTTTTGAATTTTCTTTAGTTGTGGCTTTATTCTTAGAACTTTCTCCGCAAAGTCTTGTCCAAAAATGACTGCTTTTTTTTAAATATGACTTAATAATTTTTTGCTTGCAACTAAAAATCACATTATTATTCCTCATAGTATCCTCATAAAATAAACATAGTAAGTTTATTCTTGTAAAATGTAATTTATATTTTTCTTCTTTGTAGAAGAGGATATTTTTCTCTTTAACATTTTGAGTTTGTTCTCATAGAATTTTAAAACTTTTAAAAATCATTTATTCAGCTTTTTTCCCTACCATTTTAACTTCATTTTTCTTGTCCTAATTATGATTTTATTACCGTAATATTTGGACTTCATTCTTGTCACATCGGACCTTTTTCCTGTCATCTAAACTGTCCAAAAACGATACCTTTTTGTTGTTTTGTTTTTCATATCATGAATTAAAAACATATTTTTTGCTGTAATATTTCAAGTCAATGCAACAAAAATCATCTTATTATTCTTCATAATATTACAAGTTTTTATTACAAATTTTTTCTTGTAAAATTTAATTGATATTTTCCCTTAACATTTTGAGTTTGTTCTCGTAGAATTACAACTTTTTAAAATAATGTATTCATTTTTTTTCCCTACCGTTTTAGCTTTGTCATTTTTCTTGTCCTAGTTATGATTTTATTACCGTAATATTTGGACTTCATTCTCCTCACATTGGACCTTTTTCCCATCACCTACCTGTCCAAAAACGATACCTTTTTGTTGTTTTGTTTTTTATATTATAAATTAAAAACATATTTTTGCTGTATTATTTCCAGTCAAAGCAACAAAAAAATCATCTTATTATTCTTCATAATATTACAAGTTTTATTTTTATAAAATTGCATATTTTCGTCTCTTTACAAGAGGACATTTTTCTCTCAATATTTTGACTTTATTGGCGTAAAATTCCAGCTATTTTTTTCATGATGCAATTTTTCTCAGGTCCGGCTAACTTCCTGGTAGCCTCGGTAGCTGGATGACTACCACACCAAGATGTCTAAATAGTGTCCATTACCTCCTCCTCTGATTGGTCCTGTGGAGGCGGCTGCTCGTCTTCCTCCCGTTCCTCCTCATCCTCCTCACTTTCTTGTGACCTTTGAGAAAGAATCTCCTCACCCTGCAGAGCACATGAACCTTACTCAGCAGACCGTATGCACGTCTGGAGGATTAATCCGGGCACACATGTCCGAGGTGAATACCTTCAGGTTGCGGTTCTTGAGGTTGCCCATCCAAAAGGCGCCCTGGCAGTTGTGGAGGGTGAGCATGGCCTTCACCCTGTACACAAACAGCTCCAGGCTCTTCTTCACGGCCGGCACGTGGTTGGTCAAGCTGGTATCCTGGTGAATCTGAGCCATCCATGACAAAGCCACTCGGTTACGTTTCATTCACATTCACATTATTAGAGCCCGGTAGACATGAAATAACACCCCTATAGTCACCATTACAGTCCTATTCCCCAAAATAGACATATAAAGAGAGAATAAGACATAGAAAACCTGTTTACAGCCTTCTAAATACGCTTTTTTAGCATTATTAGAGCCCTGTATCCATGAAATAACACCCCTATAGTCAGCCTTACAGTCCTATTACCCAATATAGTAGACATAAAAAGAGAAAATAAGACATACAAAACCTGTTTAAAGCCTTCTAAAAAAATTTAACATTAGAGCCCTGTAGACATGAAATAACACCCCTATAGTCACATTTACCGTCCTGTTACTCAATAAAGTAGACATATAAGGTGGAAAATAATACATAGAAAACCTACTTATAGCCTTCTAAATATGCTTTTTAACATTATTAGAGCCCTGTAAACATGAAATAACACCCCTATAGTCAGCCTTACAGTCCTATTACCCAATATAGTAGACATAAAAAGAGAAAATAAGACATAAAAAACCTGTTTACAGCCTTCTAAATACGCTTTAACATTATTAGAGCCCGGTAGGCATGAAATAACACCCCTATAGTCACCCTTACAGTCCTATTACCTAAAATAGACATAAAAAGAGAAACTAAGACATAAAAAAACCTGTTTACAGCCTTCTAAATACGCTTTTTTAGCATTATTAGAGCCCTGTAAACATGAAATAACACCCCTATAGTCACCCTTACAGTCCTATTACCCAATATAGTAGACATAAAAAGAGAAAATAAGACATAGAAAACCTGTTTACAGCCTTCTAAATACGCTTTTTAACATTAGAGCCCTGTAGACATTAAATAACACCCCTATAGTCACCCTTACAGTCCTATTACCTAAAATAGACATAAAAAGAGAAAATAAGACATAAAAAACCTGTTTACAGCCTACTAAATACGCTTTTTAGCATTATTAGAGCTCTGTAGACATTAATTAACAACCCTATAGTCACCTTTACCGTCCTGTTACCCAATAAAGTAGACATAAAAAGAGAGAATAAGACATAAAAAAACCTGTTTACAGCCTTCTAAATACGCTTTTTCGCATTATTAGAGCCCTGTAGACATGAAATAACACCCCTATAGTCACCTTTACCGTCCTGCTACCCAATATAGTAGACATAAAAAGAGAGAATAAGACATAAAAAACCTGTTTACAGCCTTCTAAATACGCTTTTTAACATTATTAGAGCCCTGTAGACATGAAATAACACCCCTATAGTCACCTTTACCGTCCTGTTACCTAATATAGTAGACACATAAAGAGAAAATAAGACATAGAAAACCTGTTTACAGCCTTCTAAGTACGCTTTTTAACATTATTAGAGCCCGGTAGACATGAAATAACACCCCTATAGTCACCTTTACCGTCCTGTTACCCAATATAGTAGACATAAAAAGAGAAAATAAGACATAGAAAACCTGTTTACAGCCTTCTAAGTACGCTTTTTAACATTATTAGAGCCCGGTAGACATGAAATAACACCCCTATAGTCACCCTTACAGTCCTATTACCTAACATAGACATAAAAAGAGAAAATAAGACATAAAAAAACCTGTTTACAGCCTTCTAAATACGCTTTTTAACATTAGAGCCCTGTAGACATTAAATAACACCCCTATAGTCACCCTTACAGTCCTATTCCCCAAAATAGACATAAAAAGTGAGAATAAGACATAAAAAAACCTGTTTACAGCCTTCTAAATACGCTTTTTTTTTGCATTATTAGAGCCCTGTATCCATGAAATAACACCCCTATAGTCACCCTTACAGTCCTATTACCCAATATAGTAGACATAATAAGAGAAAATAAGACATAAAAAACACTGTTTACAGCCTTCTAAATACGCTTTTTTCGCATTATTAGAGCTCTGTAGACATTAATTAACAACCCTATAGTCACCTTTACCGTCCTGTTACCTAATATAGTAGACACATAAAGAGAAAATAAGACATAGAAAACCTGTTTACAGCCTTCTAAGTACGCTTTTTAACATTATTAGAGCCCTGTAGACATGAAATAACACCCCTATAGTCACCTTTACCGTCCTGTTACCCAATATAGTAGACATAATAAGAGAAAATAAGACAGAGAAAACCTGTTTACAGCCTTCTAAATACAATTTTTAACATTATTAGAGCCCTGTAGACATGGAATAACACCCCTATAGTCACCTTTACCGTCCTGTTACCCAATATAGTAGACATAATAAGAGAAAATAAGACATAAAAAACCTGTTTACAGCCTTCTAAATACGCTTTTTAACATTATTAGAGCCCTGTAGACATGGAATAACACCCCTATAGTCACCCTCACAGTCCTATTACCTAAAATAGACATATAAAGAGAAAATGATCTGCTGCAGACTAAAGGGAGTGTGTGTTTGTGTGAAATGGGCAGCAACCTTGGAGTGTCCACACATGTGGTGGAGCTGGCGGGTGCTGAGCTGGAAGGTCTTCAACAGGTTCTGGACGTCCTCCTGAGAGGAGAAACGCAGCATGGTGGTTGCGTCAGGGATGCTTCATGCTGTGCTGGACGCACCCCACGCCTTTCACGGTGCCTCACCTTGTGTCTTTTAAAGCTCAAGTCCAGGAGCGGCATCCCCAACTTCAGGAAAGTCTCCAGGAAAAGGCGTCCATACTTGAAGCCATAAAGATAAAGAAGGTGTGATTGGGTTCAAAGTACAAACACACCTCGGCGTGCAGAGGAAAAGGTACCTTAAGGCACACGTTGACCACAGGCCTGGAATCAAACACCTGCACGGCAGAGTGAGCTTCAGTTGAGACGATAAAGTGCAATAAAAGTCATAAAAAGGAACGTGGGAAGAGCCAACGGATGAAGACACCTTGACGAGGTTGACCAGGATGTGAAAGTCCCGCACTGCCAGGTTCCATGTCAGCAGCTTCTCCGTCTGAGCCTGAAGATGGGAGGACACACACGGAACGTAGGGGTGCTATTTCATATCTGGAGGGCTCTAATAATGCGATAAAATGACCTTTAAAAGGTCATTAATGTCTTATTTTCTCTTATAATATCTACTACATTAGGTAATAGATATGTAAAAGTAACTATAGGGGTGCTATTTCATACCTGGAGGGCTCTAATAATGCGATAAAATGACCTTTAAAAGGTGATTAATGTCTTATTTTGTCTTATAATATATAATATATTAGGTAATAGATATGTAAAAGTAACTATAGGGGTGCTATTTCATATCTGGAGGGCTCTAATAATGCAATAAAATGACCTTTAAAAGGTCATTAATGTCTTATTTTGTTTTATAATATATAATATATTAGGTAATAGATATGTAAAAGTAACTATAGGGGTGCTATTTCATATCTGGGGGGCTCTAATAATGCGATAAAATGAAATTTAAAAGGTCATTAATGTCTTATTTTCTCTTATAATATCTACTATAATAGGTAATAGATATGTAAAAGTAACTATAGGGGTGCTATTTCATATCTGGGGGGCTCTAATAATGCAATAAAATGACCTATAAAAGGTCATTAATGTCTTATTTTGTCTTATAATATTTACTATATTAGGTAATAGATATGTAAAGGTAACTATAGGGGTGCTATTTCATATCTGGAGGGCTCTAATAATGCGATAAAATGACCTTTAAAAGGTCATTGATGTCTTATTTTCTCTTATAATATCTACTATAATAGGTAATAGATATGTAAAAGTAACTATAGGGGTGCTATTTCATATCTGGAGGGCTCTAATAATGCCATAAAATGACCTTTAAAAGGTCATTAATGTCTTATTTTCTCTTATAATAGCTACTATAATAGGTAATAGATATGTAAAAGTAACTATAGGGGTGCTATTTCATATCTGGAGGGCTCTAATAATGCAATAAAATGACCTTTAAAAGGTCATTGATGTCTTATTTTCTCTTATAATATCTACTATATTAGGTAATAGATATGTAAAAGTAACTATAGGGGTGCTATTTCATATCTGGAGGGCTCTAATAATGCAATAAAAAGACCTTTAAAAGGTCACTAATGTCTTATTTTCTCTTATAATATCTACTATATTAGGTAATAGATATGTAAAAGTAACTATAGGGGTGCTATTTTATGTCCGGAGGGCTCTAATAATGCAATAAAATGACCTTTAAAAGGTCATTGATGTCTTATTTTCTCTTATAATATCTACTATATTAGGTAATAGATATGTAAAAGTAACTATAGGGGTGCTATTTCATATCTGGAGGGCTCTAATAATGCAATAAAATGACCTATAAAAGGTCATTAATGTCTTATTTTGTCTTATAATATCTACTATATTAGGTAATAGATATGTAAAAGTAACTATAGGGGTGCTATTTCATATCTGGAGGGCTCTAATAATGCGATAAAATGACCTTTAAAGGGTCATTGATGTCTTATTTTCTCTTATAACATCTACTATATTAGGTAATAGATATGAAAAAGTAACTATAGGGGTGCTATTTCATATCTAGAGGGCTCTAATAATGCAATAAAATGACCTTTACAAGGTCATTGATGTCTTATTTTCTCTTATAATATCTACTATGTTAGGTAATAGATATGTAAAAGTAACTATAGGGGTGCTATTTCATATCTGGAGGGCTCTAATAATGCGATAAAATGACCTTTAAAAGGTCATTAATGTCTTATTTTCTCTTATAATATCAACTATGTTAGGTAATAGATATGTAAAAGTAACTATAGGGGTGCTATTTCATATCTGGAGGGCTCTAATAATGCAATAAAATGACCTATAAAAGGTCATTAATGTCTTATTTTCTCTTATAATATCTACTATATTAGGTAATAGATATGTAAAAGTAACTATAGGGGTGCTATTTCATATCTGGAGGGCTCTAATAATGCGATGAAATGACCTTTAAAAGGTCATTGATGTCTTATTTTCTCTTATAATATCTACCATATTAGGTAATAGATATGAAAAAGTAACTATAGGGGTGCTATTTCATATCTGGAGGGCTCTAATAATGCAATAAAATGACCTTTAAAAGGTCATTGATGTCTTATTTTCTCTTATAATATCTACTATATTAGGTAATAAATATGTAAAAGTAACTATAGGGGTGCTATTTCATATCTGGAGGGCTCTAATAATGCAATAAAATGACCTTTAAAAGGTCATTGATGTCTTATTTTCTCTTATAATATCTACTATATTAGGTAATAGATATGTAAAAGTAACTATAGGGGTGCTATTTCATATCTGGAGGGCTCTAATAATGCAATAAAATGACCTTTAAAAGGTCATTGATGTCTTATTTTCTCTTATAATATCTACTATATTAGGTAATAGATATGTAAAAGTAACTATAGGGGTGCTATTTCATATCTGGAGGGCTCTAATAATGCAATAAAAAGACCTTTAAAAGGTCATTGATGTCTTATTTTCTCTTATAATATCTACTATATTAGGTAATAGATATGTAAAAGTAACTATAGGGGTGCTATTTTATATCCGGAGGGCTCTAATAATGCAAAAAAATGACCTTTAAAAGGTCATTAATGTCTTATTTTCTCTTATAATATCTACTATATTAGGTAATAGATATGTAAAAGTAACTATAGGGGTGCTATTTCATATCTGGAGGGCTCTAATAATGCAATAAAATGACCTATAAAAGGTCATTAATGTCTTATTTTGTCTTATAATATGTACTATATTAGGTAATAGATATGTAAAAGTAACTATAGGGGTGCTATTTCATATCTGGAGGGCTCTAATAATGCGATAAAATGGCCTTTAAAAGGTCATTGATGACTTATTTTCTCTTATAATATCTACTATATTAGGTAATAGATATGTAAAAGTAACTATAGGGGTGCTATTTCATATCTGGAGGGCTCTAATAATGCAATACAATGACCTATAAAAGGTCATTAATGTCTTATTTTGTCTTATAATATCTACTATATGAGGTAATAGATATGTAAAAGTAACTATAGGGGTGCTATTTCATATCTGGAGGGCTCTAATAATGCAAAAAAATGACCTTTAAAAGGTCATTAATGTCTTATTTTCTCTTATAATATCTACTATATTAGGTAATAGATATGTAAAAGTAACTATAGGGGTGCTATTTCATATCTGGAGGGCTCTAATAATGCAATAAAATGACCTATAAAAGGTCATTAATGTCTTATTTTGTCTTATAATATCTACTATATTAGGTAATAGATATGTAAAAGTAACTATAGGGGTGCTATTTCATATCTGGAGGGCTCTAATAATGCGATAAAATGGCCTTTAAAAGGTCATTGATGACTTATTTTCTCTTATAATATCTACTATATTAGGTAATAGATATGTAAAAGTAACTATAGGGGTGCTATTTCATATCTGGAGGGCTCTAATAATGCAATACAATGACCTATAAAAGGTCATTAATGTCTTATTTTGTCTTATAATATCTACTATATTGGGTAATAGATATGTAAAAGTAACTATAGGGGTGTTATTTCATATCTGGAGGGCTCTAATAATGTTAAAAAGTGTATTTAGAAGAAGGTGAACAGGTTTTCTATGCTTAAATTGTGAAAGTATCCCATATGTAAATATCATGGGAACTTCCTTATCACGGTTTGTCACGGTTGGGTGTGGAACCAATGAACCGCCATGACGGGATGAGGGATCACTGTATGAGCGGCACGGCCGACACGCAGCATGTCTGGTTAGTTTGTTTAGGGTGACACCTAGTGGCAGACCTCACTGCTGTCGCTGCTTTTGCCCGATGGAATCCTTCGGATTGATTTTTCCAGCTCGGTCATCAGGACTTTATAGAATACCAGGAAGGTCTGCCTTTAGGAAAAGGAAGGATGACGGAATATGAGACAGAATCCAAGAGAGACACAACAATGATGATGATGACGACGATGGGTTTACCTGCTCAGGGTCGGCCAAGCGGCAGAACTCTCATCTTTGGATGCATTGATAATCTGAGGGAAGCCTTCATTGGCGATTTCCTCCACTGCCTTTAAAACATCGTCAATATTCCTCAGGTAGATGCTGCAGAAGGGAAAACGACGTTTTATTGGGATATTTATAAATACGTTGCTGGTGTTCAGGTTTATAAAAACATCAAAAGTTCATATTTCAACTAAATTCAAATGCAAACCTTTGTGATAGATTAAAAACAAAAATTCGGTAATAAAAAAGATTGATTGTGTTAACCTTAGGACAGTCTGAAGTGCTTCATTGAATTTGGTCCCTCGTTGCTTCTCTCCGTCGACCGTCAGCCATGGCTGCCTCAAGAAGCTCAGAGCGAGCGAAGCTAAATCCACAAAACAACAATTGACACTAAAGTGGGAGCAGGGGGGGGGGGGGGTATACTGTATCATGGCTAAAAAGTGTGAGGTCAGTCAGACATTTTGCATTATTTTTATTGTTTTTAAATATATCTTTGCAATCTTCATAGAGGTGAAAATGTTTTTTAGGTTATATCTACACAATTTGTGATGAGATTTTTTTTTTCTCCATTATTATTTTTTTAAATCTGACTTTATTTTTATTTTATATATAATTTTGTTAATTTCTATATATTAATAATAATTATTTTAATATTTTTAAAAAACATTTTCAAAGGTTTCAAATATTTTTTCTTTACTTTTAATTCAGACTTTTTTGCTATTATTTTTAAATATATTTTTGTAATTTTTATATACAAAGCTGACTGATTTGGACTGAGCACTGCCGGTTCAAATGTGTCAATATACGTGAATATGCTGCATGAATATACTACAAGAATAAAGTTGTTGAAGCTAAATCCACAAAACAACAATTGACACTAAAGTGGGAGCGGGGGGGGGGGGGGGGGGGGGTAATACTGTATCATGGCTAAAAAGTGTGAGGTCAGTCAGACATTTTGCATTATTTTTATTGTTTTTAAATATATCTTTGCAATCTTCATAGAGGTGAAAATGTTTTTTTAGGTTATATCTACACAATTTGTGATGAGATTTTTTTTTCCTCCATTATTATGTTTTAAATCTGACTTTATTTTTATTTTATATATAATTTTGTTAATTTTTATATATTAATAATAATTATTTTAATATTTTTTAAAAACATTTTCAACTTTCAAAGGTTTCAAATATTTTTTCTTTACTTTTAATTCAGACTTTTTTGCTATTAATTTTAAATATATTTTTGTAATTTTTATATACAAAGCTGACTGATTTGGACTGAGCGCTGCCGAAAAGTGTGAGGACCCACCCGTCGCTTCCCTGTATGCGGCAGGGTTCCCCCCTTTCTCCGACACGGCGGACAGAAGCTGACACAGGCACAGAGCCGAGCTGAGATTGGGAATGGTGCTGCGGAAGTTCAGCAGGTACTCCACGCTGGATCTGTCCACAAACAAGATCAGCCGTGTGTCCACTGAACGGACAATATAAGCATATCGGTTATATGGGATATTATTTGGAAGTCTTCTTACTTGACAACCAGCTCCAGGTTCAGCTCATCTCCTCCATCTTTCAGACGTCCTGCCAAAACACCCAGAGCCTTCTTCAGTAAGCTCCGATGGCGCGGCTGGCTGAATCCAGACCTGACGTGTCAGAAGGACGCATACGCTCAGCTGCTTCATCGTGGACAAACGCCCGATGTGACGTAGCAGCCTTCTACCTACCAGCTGAAGACCTTTAAAAGGTCATTGATGTCTTATTTTATTATTATATCTACCATATTAGGTCATAGATGTGTCAAAGTAACTATAGGGGTGCTATTTCATATCTGGAGGGCTCTAATAATGCGATGAAATGACCTTTAAAATGTCATTAATGTCTTATTTTCTCTTATAATATCTACCATATTAGGTAATAGATATGTAAAAGTAACTATAGGGGTGCTATTTCATATCTGGAGGGCTCTAATAATGCAATAAAATGACCTTTACAAGGTCATTGATGTCTTATTTTCTCTTATAATATCTACTATATTAGGTAATAGATATGTAAAAGTAACTATAGGGGTGCTATTTCATATCTGGAGGGCTCTAATAATGCGATGAAATGACCTTTAAAATGTCATTGATGTCTTATTTTCTCTTATAATATCTACTATATTAGGTAATAGATATGTAAAAGTAACTATAGGGGTGCTATTTCATATCTGGAGGGCTCTAATAATGCAATAAAATGACCTTTACAAGGTCATTGATGTCTTATTTTCTCTTATAATATCTACCATATTAGGTAATAGATATATCAAAGTAACTATAGGGGTGCTATTTCATATATGGAGGGCTCTAATAATGCGATAAAATGACTTTTAAAATGTCATTGATGTCTTATTTTCTCTTATAATATCTACCATATTAGGTAATAGATATATCAAAGTAACTATAGGGGTGCTATTTCATATCTGGAGGGCTCTAATAATGCGATGAAATGACCTTTAAAAGGTCATTGATGTCTTATTGTCTTATTATATCTACCATATTAGGTCATAGATGTGTCAAAGTAACTATAGGGGTGCTATTTCATATCTGGAGGGCTCTAATAATGCAATAAAATGACCTTTACAAGGTCATTGATGTCTTATTTTCTCTTATAATATCTACTATATTAGGTAATAGATATGTAAAAGTAACTATAGGGGTGCTATTTCATATCTGGAGGGCTCTAATGCAATAAAATGACCTTTACAAGGTCATTGATGTCTTATTTTCTCTTATAATATCTACTATATTAGGTAATAGATATGTAAAAGTAACTATAGGGGTGCTATTTCATATCTGGAGGGCTCTAATAATGCGATGAAATGACCTTTAAAAGGTCATTGATGTCTTATTTTCTCTTATAATATCTACCATAGGTAATAGATATATCAAAGTAACTATAGGGGTGCTATTTCATATATGGAGGGCTCTAATAATGCGATAAAATGACCTTTAAAATGTCAATAATGTCTTATTTTCTCTTATAATATCTACCATATTAGGTAATAGATATGTAAAAGTAACTATAGGGGTGCTATTTCATATCTGGAGGGCTCTAATAATGCAATAAAATGACCTTTAAAATGTCATTGATGTCTTATTTTCTCTTATAATATCTACCATATTAGGTAATAGATATATCAAAGTAACTATAGGGGTGCTATTTCATATCTGGAGGGCTCTAATAATGCGATAAAATGACCTTTAAAATGTCATTAATGTCTTATTTTCTCTTATAATATCTACCATATTAGGTAATAGATATATCAAAGTAACTATAGGGGTGCTATTTCATATATGGAGGGCTCTAATAATGCGATAAAATGACCTTTAAAATGTCATTGATGTCTTATTTTCTCTTATAATATCTACCATATTAGGTAATAGATATATCAAAGTAACTATAGGGGTGCTATTTCATATCTGGAGGGCTCTAATAATGCGATGAAATGACCTTTAAAAGGTCATTGATGTCTTATTTTCTTATTATATCTACCATATTAGGTCATAGATGTGTCAAAGTAACTATAGGGGTGCTATTTCATATCTGGAGGGCTCTAATAATGCAATAAAATGACCTTTAAAATGTCATTAATGTCTTATTTTCTCTTATAATATCTACCATATTAGGTAATAGATATGTAAAAGTAACTATAGGGGTGCTATTTCATATCTGGAGGGCTCTAATAATGCAATAAAATGACCTTTAAAATGTCATTGATGTCTTATTTTCTCTTATAATATCTACCATATTAGGTAATAGATATGTAAAAGTAACTATAGGGGTGCTATTTCATATCTGGAGGGCTCTAATAATGCGATAAAATGACCTTTAAAATGTCATTGATGTCTTATTTTCTCTTATAATATCTACTATATTAGGTAATAGATATGTAAAAGTAACTATAGGGGTGCTATTTCATATCTGGAGGGCTCTAATAATGCAATAAAATGACCTTTAAAATGTCATTGATGTCTTATTTGAGGGATGCGGTGCGCCACCACTCGTCCCACTCGTCCCGCTCTTCCCACCTGGCGAGGAATCACACACGGGGCCCTGGTTTGGGTGGTGGGGTGGCTGAGCTGGCCTGTTCCCCTGAAGACCGAGCGGCCGCTCCGACAACTCTGGTCATCGGGGACTCCATTGTGAGGCATGTCCGCATGAGGGAGGCGTTAACTTTGTCGTTCCCCGGAGCCACCGTTTCCGACGTAACCGGGAAAATACCAGACATCCTGAACTCTCATCCGCAGGCGAAAAGGATTATTATCCACGCAGGTACGAACGACATCGCCAGGCAACAGTCCGAACTTTTAAAACAGGACTTTAGACACCTTTTTAATTCCATTTCACAGTCCAAAGTGACTGTTTTTATTTCTGGCCCCACCCCCACCTGCGGCAGAGGGATCGGCAGATTCAGCCGTCTGCTGAGTCTCAACACCTGGCTCTCCTCTGCCTGCAACTCCCACCACGTCGGCTTCATCAACAACTTTGATGTTTTCTGGGAGAGACGACACCTCTTTGGACCCGACGGGCTTCATCTTAACAGAGGAGGTGCCCGCATGCTCTCATCCAACCTGACTTTTGGCCTTCAACATGGTATCATCCCCAAACCCACACCTGTTGCTCTGTCCCACTCTGATTGATGTCCCCCAGGTCCATGCTCCTATTCACTCAGTTCTACCTCTGACTACCATACACATAATACTGGACTTGGACCTCAAACTTACATCAACACTACTTCCATTCCAGTAATCATTACACTATATCGACACATCAGACACCGCCATACTCACCCTGTGAACCCTCATAACCTCCGACCACTCAATAGACACCCATACCCCACCTCCATGATCAACAAGCCACCTGTCACCATCAATGTAGCACTTTTTAATGTCCGCTCTCTTTTAAATAGAACCTTTTTAATGAATGATATGATTTTAGATAATAAGTTAGACTGTCTTCTTTTAACTGAGACATGGCTTGGTACTGACGCATCCGTTGTTCTCACTGAGGCCTGCCCACCAAATTTTAATTTTTTATATTCTACTAGAGAGGGTAAAAGAGGAGGTTGGACGGCATCCATCACAAATGACTCACTGACCTCAAATGGAGTGTATTTTAACAGTTACAAGTCATTTGAGCACCATGCCTTTACTTTTAGCAGCCCTCCGATTCTTTGTGTCACTGTATACAGACCACCCCATCACTCTAGTTCTTTTATTAGTGATTTCTCGGAATTTTTATCAATCATTCACACTTCTTATAACAGGATTTTATTATCTGGTGATTTTAATCTACATGTTGATGACACCTCGGATCCAATATCCAGAGAGTTTTTAAACCTTTTAAATTGTCTTGATTTTAAGCAGCACGTCACACAGCCAACTCACAACAGAGGACACACCCTGGACCTGGTCATAACCCATGGCCTGTCCATCGGTGTGTCCTCTGTTGTTGACCTGGCTGTGTCCGACCACTACTGTGTATTTTTTAGCATCACCAGTTTTAACCAGGAGGAGGCCCCGGTGAGAACAGTGAGGAGACGCTATCTAACTTCTGAAGTGGCTGCAAATTTTATTGAGATTTTACAGAGCACTCCTGCTGAAATTTTACCTGCACCTTGTGATTTTATCGTTGAGAATTTTAACAGTAAACTGAAGTCAACTCTGGACTCAGTAGCTCCACTTGTAACAAAAACAATAAAAAGGAAACCTACACCCCCGTGGAGAAATAACGATGAGATCAATAAACTGAAAAGAAAATGCAGGAGTGCTGAGAGAAGATGGAGAAAAACTAAATTGACAGTTCATTACGAGATTTTATGTCAACAACTCAAAACCTACAATAATACAGTAAAAAAGGCACGAATTTCCCATTTCTCACAACTCATTTCCAACCATAAAAACAATCCCCGGTTCCTCTTCTCCACCTTTAATATTTTAACAGGCACAAATTTTAATAAAGTTTTTAAGACACCAACAGACGATCTTTGTGAAAACTTTGCAGACCACTTCAGAACTAAAATCAAGGACATCAGATCCTGCCTGTTACCCCAGAAAGTTTTTTCTGTTACCACACCTGGACTGTTGTCCTTGCCTGAGGAGAGACTGGAGAGTTTTGCCCTGGTTGATGCAAGGACACTTGGTCGAGTTTTCTCCCAAGTAAACCCAACAACCTGCCTTTTAGATCCAATTCCCACATCACTTTTAAAATCACTTTATGGATTCTTTGAGGAGCAGTTTTTAAACATCTTGAATTGCTCTCTTCAGACGGGTGTCTTCCCCACCGCCTTCAAAACGGCGGTGGTGAAGCCCCTTCTGAAGAAGAGCAATTTAGATCCCAACAATCTTAATAATTACCGACCCGTATCCAACTTGCCGTTTTTAAGTAAAATTTTAGAAAAACTGGTTTTTTACCAACTTAATGACTTTTTAAACAGAAATAGCATTTTAGAGAAACATCAGTCTGGCTTTAGGAGGAACCACAGTACCGAGACAGCACTTGTAAAGATTTTAAACGACATCAGGTGGAATTTGGATAACAAGAACCTCACAGTCTTGGTTCTACTGGATCTAAGCTCTGCTTTTGATACAGTGGACCATCACATTTTATTAAATAGACTTAGATACCTGGTCGGCCTCTCTGGTACTGTTCTTAACTGGTTTTGTTCTTATCTCACAGGCCGATGTTTTTATGTAAGTATGGATACATGTTCCTCAGGAACCCATGAAATTGAATGTGGGGTTCCTCAAGGCTCAATCTTAGGTCCACTCCTTTTTAATCTGTACATGCTTCCCCTTGGGGACGTGATCAGGAGGCACGGCATCAGCTTCCATAGTTATGCTGATGATACACAGCTATACATCGCCGTGTCTCCTGATGACTCAGGGCCACTTGATGCCCTTTTTAACTGCATTGTAGACATTAAGTCATGGATGGCAGAGAATTTCCTGCAGCTCAACCAGGACAAAACTGAGGTTTTAGTCATAGGTCCTGAAGGCCAGAGAGAGAAACTTTTACCAAAATTACAGGATATTAAACTAGCCGACTCTGTCAAAAATTTGGGCGTGATTTTTGACTCTGAGCTAAATTTTATCCCACATATTAAAAATATAACAAAAATAGGTTTTTATCACCTTAAGAACATAGCCAGGGTCCGCCCGTTTCTCTCTCAGGCCAGCACGGAGGTGCTAATGCATGCTTTTATATCCTGTCGTTTAGATTACTGTAATGCCCTGCTCTCTGGTCTTCCCAAAAAAAGTATTTTAAATCTCCAATTATTACAGAACTCAGCCGCACGTGTGCTGACGAGGACCAGAGGGCGGGAGCACATTACACCGGTTTTAAAGTCGCTGCATTGGCTCCCCGTCCGCTTCAGGATCGATTTTAAGATTCTCTTACTGGTTTTTAAATGTCTTAACGGCTTTGCCCCTTCTTATTTATCTGATCTGCTTTTACCATATCAACCCCCGCGGTCCCTGCGGTCCTCCGGCACTGGCCTTTTAGCGAAACCAAAACCCAGAACAAAAACCCACGGTGAGGCAGCATTTAGCCACTATGGCCCCCACCTGTGGAACAGCCTGCCGGAGAGCCTCAGGACTGTGGAGACTGTTGATATTTTTAAAAGAAGATTAAAGACGCACCTTTTTAATCAGGCTTTTAACTAATATTGTTAAGCTTTTATTATGTTTTCATCCTTTTAGTCCTATTTTATGTTCTTATTCTTCACCTTTTAACTTCAGTGTTTTGTTTTTATCTTGTTAGTCCTATTTTATGCTCTTAATCTTCAGTTTTTAACTCCAGTGTTATGTTTTATCTTTTAGTCCTATTTTATGGTCTTAGTTTTTAGCTCCAGCTCCAGTGTTTCCTCAGGGGGGTCCTCCACACTGGGGGCTGTTTGGGTATGCTGAGGGGGTGCCATCCTTGGGTCCCTTCGACACGGCCGGCTGGGGGGTTCCTCCCTTTAATGTGGGGGTCCGCCCGTCTAACGGAGTCGGAGGGCCCGGGTGCTGGTCCTCCGATGGCACGGCCTGCAGCTTCTCCCAGTGTGGACGGCCCCAAAGGTGGCGTTTCCTTGTTCCTCAGTACCATGCCATGTCTCCCTAATGTGGGTGATTGTGTGCTTGCGTGTGTGTGTGTGTGGGTGGGTGGATGGGTGTGTGTGTGTGTGTGGGTCTAGTATGGAGGGTGGGAAGGAGGGGCTTTCTTTCTTCTTCATTGTTTTCCTTTTTAATTGTGGTAATTGTTTTAATTCTGGAAAGCACTTTGTGTCGCATCTCCTTGCAGGAAAAGTGCTATATAAATAAAGTTGATTTGATTTGATTTTGATATTTTCTCTTATAATATCTACCATATTAGGTAATAGATATGTAAAAGTAACTATAGGGGTGCTATTTCATATCTGGAGGGCTCTAATAATGCGATAAAATGACCTTTAAAATGTCATTGATGTCTTATTTTCTCTTATAATATCTACTATATTAGGTAATAGATATGTAAAAGTAACTATAGGGGTGCTATTTCATATCTGGAGGGCTCTAATAATGCAATAAAATGACCTTTAAAATGTCATTGATGTCTTATTTTCTCTTATAATATCTACCATATTAGGTAATAGATATGTAAAAGTAACTATAGGGGTGCTATTTCATATCTGGAGGGCTCTAATAATGCGATAAAATGACCTTTAAAATGTCATTGATGTCTTATTTTCTCTTATAATATCTACTATATTAGGAAATACATATGTAAAAGTAACTATAGGGGTGTTATTTCATGAGTGGGGGGCTCTAATAATGCAATAAAATGACCTTTAAAATGTCATTGATGTCTTATTTTCTCTTATAATATCTACTATATTAGGTAATAGATATGTAAAAGTAACTATAGGGGTGCTATTTCATATCTGGAGGGCTCTAATAATGCAATAAAATGACCTTTAAAATGTCATTGATGTCTTATTTTCTCTTATAATATCTACCATATTAGGTAATAGATATGTAAAAGTAACTATAGGGGTGCTATGTCATATCTGGAGGGCTCTAATAATGCGATAAAATGACCTTTAAAATGTCATTAATGTCTTATTTTCTCTTATAATATCTACCATATTAGGTAATAGATATGTAAAAGTAACTATAGGGGTGCTATTTCATATCTGGAGGGCTCTAATAATGCAATAAAATGACCTTTACAAGGTCATTGATGTCTTATTTTCTCTTATAATATCTACTATATTAGGTAATAGATATGTAAAAGTAACTATAGGGGTGCTATTTCATATCTGGAGGGCTCTAATAATGCAATAAAATGACCTTTAAAATGTCATTGATGTCTTATTTTCTCTTATAATATCTACTATATTAGGTAATAGATATGTAAAAGTAACTATAGGGGTGCTATTTCATATCTGGAGGGCTCTAATAATGCGATGAAATGACCTTTAAAAGGTCATTGATGTCTTATTTTCTCTTATAATATCTACCATAGGTAATAGATATATCAAAGTAACTATAGGGGTGCTATTTCATATATGGAGGGCTCTAATAATGCGATAAAATGACCTTTAAAATGTCAATAATGTCTTATTTTCTCTTATAATATCTACCATATTAGGTAATAGATATGTAAAAGTAACTATAGGGGTGCTATTTCATATCTGGAGGGCTCTAATAATGCGATGAAATGACCTTTAAAAGGTCATTGATGTCTTATTTTCTCTTATAATATCTACCATAGGTAATAGATATATCAAAGTAACTATAGGGGTGCTATTTCATATCTGGAGGGCTCTAATAATGCAATAAAATGACCTTTAAAATGTCATTGATGTCTTATTTTCTCTTATAATATCTACCATATTAGGTAATAGATATATCAAAGTAACTATAGGGGTGCTATTTCATATCTGGAGGGCTCTAATAATGCGATGAAATGACCTTTAAAAGGTCATTGATGTCTTATTTTCTCTTATAATATCTACCATATTAGGTAATAGATATATCAAAGTAACTATAGGGGTGCTATTTCATATATGGAGGGCTCTAATAATGCAATAAAATGACCTTTACAAGGTCATTGATGTCTTATTTTCTCTTATAATATCTACTATATTAGGTAATAGATATGTAAAAGTAACTATAGGGGTGCTATTTCATATCTGGAGGGCTCTAATAATGCAATAAAATGACCTTTACAAGGTCATTGATGTCTTATTTTCTCTTATAATATCTACTATATTAGGTAATAGATATGTAAAAGTAACTATAGGGGTGCTATTTCATATCTGGGGGGCTCTAATAATGCAATAAAATGACCTTTAAAATGTCATTGATGTCTTATTTTCTCTTATAATATCTACTATATTAGGTAATAGATATGTAAAAGTAACTATAGGGGTGTTATTTCATGAGTGGAGGGCTCTAATAATGTTAAAAATTGTATTTAGAAGGTGGTAAACAGGTTTTCTATGCTTAAATTGTGAAAGTATCCTATGTGTAAATAAGGAATCCTACTTCATGGGAACTTCCTTCTCACGCTTTGTCATGGTTGGGTGTGGAACCAATGAACCGCCATGACGGGATGAGGGATCACTGTATGAGCGGCACGGCCAACATGCAGCATGTCAGAAGGACGCATACACTCAGCTGCTTCATCGTGGACAAACGCCCGATGTGACGTAGCAGCCTTGTACCTACCAGCTGAAGACGGCGTTGAGGACCTGCAGGAGAAGGTGGCAGCATGATGATACCAGCTGATGCTCCTGAGCGTCCACGGCGGGCCCGTCCACCATGCCGTCATTCTCGGAAAGCACCGTCTGAAGATGGAAAAGGGCGGGTGAGAGTTGAAAGACAGATGGGCGTGGCCCTCGTCCCGTACCTGGAAGCGGTTGTGGCAGTTCTCCAAGTGCGAGCAGAGGGCGGGCAGCAGCTGGACGCAGAAGGTGGCCACATCCTTGGGGCTCTTTTGCTGCAGGTGGGAGAAACCCACGCTCCTGTCGGCTCTGGCCTGTCGGGACAAAGATGGCAAGAAAGTCTGACTAATGAAATAGATTTTACTTTGAGGTCAGTCAGACATTTTGCATTATTTTTATTGTTTTTAATTATATCTTTGCAATCTTTATAGAGGTGAAAATGTTTTTTTGTTTTTTTTGGTTACACACTACACAATTTGTGAAAAGATTAATTTTTTCTCCATTATTATGTTTTTAAATCTGACTTTATTTTCATTTTTATTTCATTTTATATATCATTTTGGTAATTTGTATATATTAATAATAATATTTTAATAATTTTAATAATTTTTAAAAACATTTTCAACTTTTATTTTATTTGTGTATATTTGTAAAAAAAAAAAAAAAAAGGTTTCCACTATTTTTTCTTTACTTTTAATTCAGATTTTTTTGCTATTAATTTTAAATATATTTTTATAATTTTTATATACAAAGCTAACTAATTTGGACTGAGTGCTGCCGGTTCAAGTGTGTCAATATACGTGAATATGCTGCATGAATATACTACAAGAATAAAGTCGTAATATTATAGGAAAAAAAGTCCTTAATATGGGGGGAAACACTGAAATTTTGCAAGAATAAAATAGAAATAGAGTAAAATGTCCTATTCTAAACAAATTTATCAGGAAAATAATGTAATTTTAGTAGTTAAAAAATGTAGATAGGTGTAGAGGGGTAGATAGACTTCCTTTATTGTCGTTGCACAATATTATGATGAGTCATAAATCATAAGGTCATAAATATAAGGTTAAAATATGTCAGAGGAAAAAATAAATGTTACAAAGATAAAGGGAAATATTTTACAAGAATAAAACTGGAAATTACGATTTTAATTTAAAAAAAATTTTAAATTTAAATTTTTAAATTTTTTTACATTATTTTTTTTAAATGTAAATATATTTAAATGAATAGTGAAAATAAAATATATACAAATATTTGTTTCATTATAAATAACAAAAACAGTTTAAAAAAAATATTAAAAAAATATTTTAAAAATACAATAATAAATCTATAAACATGGACATATGAAACATAAAACATAAAATAATAATAAAAAAAATAAAATGAGGTGTGGGCTTCCACAATGAGACTGCTGCCCCCACGACCCGAACAAAATGATATGGTGGGCCAAATCTGGCCCTCTGGCCTTCAGTTTAACACCCAGGCGGCGTACCTTGAGGAATGGCGCTCTCTTGGCCGGGGCGGCTGTCAGACAAAACTCCAGCTTGCGAAGCATATCTTCCAGAAGGAAAATCAGCTCCGCTGAGCCCAACAGAACCTCTTCTCGTTTCTACGGGGGGGGGGTCGTAAAAGGTCAAAGTGCATGTGCACACAAAACCCGTTCAATTCCAAGTGAAGAGGATGAATCTCTGGATTGGACCCTGACCTGACTCCACCATCTCACCTTGGTTTGAAGCTCAGAGTCCAGCAAGGAGCGAGACAGCAAGCCGCACTGGAGCACGCTGAGCACCTCCATGTCCAGCTCCCTGAAAAACGACCTGTAGGACGGCAGGTTGACTCCCTGCCGGGTCTCCTTCTCCGGTTCCTGCAACAACAAGAACGTCTCATCAAGCGTCCTGACAGACACAGACACTATTTAAGTTCTATTTAAAGTGAGGTGCGGTGCATTCAGGAACACCGCGTGTCGTTTATCTCTTGGGGATTTGATTTCATATTGGTACATTTCTTATTGACTTATTACATTATTCATGTTATTGAAGCTTTTAAAATGCTATTGTGATTGTGAGGGAGCTGCCAATCATCCCTCACTGATCAGGTGTATGCCCCACCTACACACTGTCATGTTCCTATTTGTGTATATACACATACAGTAAACCTCGGATATAGCGGACTCGGATATATCGGAAATTCGCTCACAACGGACAAATAAAAAAGAACCGATTTTTCCAATAAAAATTCATTGCATATATCGGATTTTTTATAACGGATTTCGCCTATTTCGGACAAAATCTCCACTTCCCGTTCCAATGCATTTCCATGAAATTTCCCTGGCATATATCGGATGGCCGCATCGTGGCGCTCCGATTCGAATCCGAATCGTGACAGGCCGCTATACGACGTCATTTGCAGCGTTTGCAGCGTTGCCTGCGCGTCCAGGTACATTGGAAACATAGTCAAGGAAGTGCCTTTTTAGAACGGATAAAATCCCATTTACGCATATACCGGATATAAATCCCATATATGCGTAAAACGGACATTTTCCGGTATACGCATATAACGGATTTCGCTTATATCGGACAAAACCAGTGGGAACAATTGAATCCGATATATCCGAGGTTTACTGTATATTCTGGTTAGTACTTTAATTATACTTGTTTGCTATTTAAGTTGTTTAATTGCCACTTTAGTTTAGTTTTTTTCATTTAGAAGACATTTTTTTTGTTCCTAATTTCTCATCAGTTTCTCCTTTCTTTGAGGTGATTGATCGGGGCACAAGCATTGAGGCGCACCCAATGTGAGTGCAGGCCAGAAGCTGATCACCTTAATTGGACTCTCCCAAGTGTCACCTGGAGGAGAGGGGGGTTAACTGGGTAATCTAAGTTATTAAATGTATACAGAAAGTGAAACTTCAGTGTGAAAGGCTTTTGTAACATAAAAGAAGGGTGTTATAAATGTAAATATGGTACCTTTTAGACATGATAAAGAACATTTGTTTTGGGACAAAATGAGTTGTTTTTGTTTTTGAGCACCAGCGCCATTTGAAAAGTAGCGTTAAATAAAAGTAAAATAAAGTAGAGTAATGTAACGTAAAGTAGAGATATTCATCTGATTCATCGCTGTTCAAATTAATCATGATTAATCACCATTTGCAGCTGTATTTTATGTAGAGAAAGAGAGAAATGACAGGTTAAAGGTTGGTTTGTTTCTTTATGAGCCACAATATTTAATGTTTCCATTTTAGGATTTGTTGCGTATTAACATAGAAAGTGAATGAACGCATGAAAACGAATATACAGTAAAGTCTCGTTATATCGATATCGGTTATATCGATAGTACTGCTTATTATGATACTATTTTCATTTCCCGGCAAATTTCTAGTCTTTTATGATATAATTAGTTAGTACGGTTAGTACGATACCCGGTTATGACGATAATCCGGTTACTACGATGCCCTTTTCATCTCCCGCCAGCCAATTTGGTCTGCTTATATCGATACAAAAGCAGCTTAAAGCTGAATCAATATTTGCTTAAGGATTTCAATACCACCATTAGCGAAATCTGTAAACGGCGTATTGTTTGATTTTCGGGCTAACACCGTTTCGGCTTTTCCACCGACGGACGGTAATTAGAGGATTACTGGTAATTAATATGAGGTAAGTATTAAACAATCTTTTGAAGTAAAGGAGTAAATATTTGTATCATTTAGAGGGAAGATTCAGTGAATAGACTTAGTGTTTTCAGATGTGTTCAATATTCTTGGCACTAGCTTTACCGATAAATTATGAAAGTAAACTTACGGTATTGCTCGATCAAAGAAGCAATCTCTTGTTGTTTGAAATAAATCAATACACTTGTATCTTAAAGATGAATATGATAAGTAAAGTAAATTTAAGGTATAAATTGGAGTTGTGAAGCTCGTGAAGCGTTTTAGAGATAAGATCCGCACGAACAATTGAATTTGTATTTATGTATTTAATTGTGTCGTATTCAGATATCTTTTTATCGCTTGCAATAATCACTGTTTTTCATATGTACATGCTGGCGTTCGTGGTTTCTCTCGT